>NW_022991894.1:135000-276885 GCF_902827175.1 Gymnodraco acuticeps
CCATGCTGCTGGAGGGCAATGTGCCGATGGAGAACACACAGCAGTCCGAGATATTCGCTGCCAGCAGGATTCCTGGCAAGAGTCAAGATGAGATTAAAGTGAGATTATTGGCAACGTTCAAACATTTCCCAATTTGGGATCAATAAAGTATGTCTTATCTTAACAAGTCTGCTCTCTTTCTAATCTTCTTTTCCTTCTCCAGCTCTACCCAGATAGCCTTCATGCCATTGTCACCTGTGCTGGAGGAGTGTTCCCTGTGGACATACTGGGGCGTCCCAGCACTGGTGGGCTAGTTTCTGCTCGACCGTTTGTTGACATCTACAACCAGCTGGCTCAGGTGATGGATCAACCCAGAGCAGGAACACTGAATGATCCATCTGCCATTTGTAGCCTCTCGGCTCTGGATCGCAAAGTCTGGGCTGCCACCAGGGAAGAGATCTTGGGGAAAGGAGGGGAGACAGCGGCATCCCTGAGGCTGATGGAGAGTGCCGTGCTGACCCTCTGTCTGGAGGACTGCAACCCTCCCTCTGAACTGGCTGATACTCTCAATGCAGTGAGGCTCGGAGGAGGAGGAGAAGGCAGCCTTTATTTGAGATATTATGACAAGGTATTGGATATTATCTGACTAAGGACTTTCCACCAAGCAGAAATCAGATAGATCTTTCACAAACACTTTCTCATACTGTTTACATTTGTTTTGAATGATCATAATACTGCCTTTTCTGAAATGTAAAAAGTAGGGCTGTCTCACAACTTGGTACAAGGTCAATTTTAGCCTCTACACCAAGAGGTTTGGAATTGCTGTTAATTTTTAGTTGAACGTTTTTTGAAGTAAATAAATATGTAAATGCAAGTTTTGAACATATGCTGTCAGTGCTATTAGTGGGGGTCAGTGCTTAGAGTGTTCTTTAACTGTTGTCCCTCATTTACAGGTGGTGAACCTGGTGGTGTTCAAGGACAGCACAGCTGGGATGGTGTTTGAGCACAGTGCTGTCGATGGGATGGTGGCTGGTCTTGTGACTGAGCATGTGTACAATCTGTCTGAGACTGTGGACCTAAACTTTGTCCAGACTGAAGCAGTACAAGACAATGGCTCTGTCGTAGTAAACAATGTTAGCTCTGTGTGTCCACCTCCCCTAACATTCCCCTTGCAAGGAGTAAATACCCCCAAACTGAGTCTTAACTTAAAAGAAACACACCCTGTTCTCACTTTTGATGTGTCCTCCTTTCCTGATGTCTTTTCTACTCTCAGAGGGCAGAGAGGCCTGTTTGATGCTTGGGTTAACTTTTCTTTGCAGCTTTCCCTGAGGCAGACTCTTGGGGAATCCGCTGCCCAGCACATGATTGTTACACCGACCCATATGCGGCACTACAAACATGGCCGTTGTGATCCAACATACTCACTCACCATGCATTCTCACAAGTTAGTCAGTGCCTTGGCGTCTTGCATCGGCTCAAATAACACAATCAAATACACTGCTGACCTGCTACGCTTGTTCCATGTTGCATTTTTGGAGCATAGGAGCCTCATCAGAAACACAAAAAGCGGTCATGGAGTTGGACCCCACCTTGCTGCACTGCGTCGATCGTTGCCATCTGACAATCCTCTGAAGAAGTACCTGGACCCCTTTGGATGTCCATCTGTGTACCTCACAGGTACAGATATGATGGAGGGCGTGGAGTGTGGAGTAGGGAATGTTTATGCCCAAGATCAGCTGGCTGTAACCTACCTTGGAAAAAAAGACAAGGTTCGCATTGTGCTTAATGGAAAAGGGAGCTTTGCTGTTACACTGGAGAAACTTCAAGCTAGTCTGAAGATAAACCTGAAGTTAGTGATGCTCCTAGCTGTTAGATACGCCATTTCATGCCAAATGGGAGCCATTGAGCGTCCATTGAAGAAGGGTCAAACTGAGAAAATGAATGGAGAGACCAACCACTGCCAAGAGAGCCCAAACAAAAGCAAAGCCACTGTTGAAAACACCTCTGGCACGAGCACAGACTACACTCTGGTAATCCATGGTGGGGCTGGTGAGGAGATGATGCTAAACACCGAAGTGATTGGTGTAATTGAGTTTGCTCTACAGACAGCTTTAACCCTTGGGTCCCAAGTGCTTCAACAAGGTGGCAACAGCCTAGATGCAGTTCAGAAGTCAGTAGAAGCTCTGGAGGACTGCTTCCTGTTCAATGCAGGCAAAGGCTCAGTATTCAACCAAGACGGCAAACATGAAATGGAAGCAACCATTGTGGATGGCAATACGATGAGGTCAGGATCTGTTGCTTGCGTGCAAAATGTAAAGAACCCAATAAAAGCCGCTAGGTGTGTCATGGAGAAAAGCTCCCATTCACTCATTGTGGGAGATGGGGCAGAGGAGTTTCTGCAGGGGTTGGAGAAGAAGCAGAATCCTGTTGGGCCTGAGTATTTCTACACAGATGTACGTCACAGACAGTTGACTGCAAAGCTCGCTGCAGGAAATACCTCAAAAAACAATCACCCGCAGACAGTTGGAGCTGTGGCCTTGGATCGTTGGAAAGGGTTGGCTGCTGCATCATCCACAGGTGGGGTAGTAGGTAAGCTGAAAGGGCGAGTTGGGGATACAGCAATAGTAGGGGCAGGAATATATGCTGATGACAAGTTAGCCATTACCTGCTCTGGAGATGGAGATGTGTTTCTGAGGCAAACAGTTGCCCAGAAAATAGCCAGTCTCTACCACCACACAGGCTATAGCTTGAGGCAGGCATGTAGGGAGGTGATGGGTGAAAATCTAGATGGGATCTGTGCAGGAATCATAGCTCTGGACGCGAAAGGTGATGTCATCATTGAAACGAACGCTGATGTCATGTTTGTGGCCTCAATGGTGGATGACATTTCACGAGTGGAAGTCCTCAGGCCCCTCAAGAGCTTCTCTGATGTGATCTGGGAAACCGATGAGATGGTTGCTTACCTGGATCCCAAACCCTGGACCCCTGGGTCAACCATTCTGAAAAGAAAAACTCTTAGCGGAGCAAGCAGCATCTTCCAGTTAGCTACACCTGATGTTTTGACTATCCTACAAGGAGCAAAGGCTGTGTCAAGCTTGCTATGTGAGCGACTGGGAGTGCAGCGCTGTGCCCTGGTTTTCAATCCAATCCCAAACCAGTCAGCACAAATCCGACTGCTTCCGCTTCATGGTCTTGAGCCTAAGTGGCAGCCCCATCTGGCAAGTGAAGAGGAATTCCACACATATGATCCGGGTTACTGCACTTCCAAAAGTGGCCCACGCTTGGATGATGAGGCACTGGCCCAGGTTCAAGCCAAGATTAGAAGCGGACTGCCAACACCAAATGCACCTTCCTGCTTTGACTTTTTCGGAGATGCTTCCAATGACAACCTGTTCAGTCGTATTGTACGTGGAGAGCAGCAACAGTGGAGAGTGTGGGAAGACAATGAGCATGTTGCCTTCCTGACACCTTACCCAAACACTCCTGGACTAACCGTTGTGGTGCCCCGCACGCCACTGTCCAGTGACATCTTCAAACTGGAGGAAGCTGACTACAAAGCGCTGATCCTAGCTACTTGTAAAGTTGCCAAACTACTGGAGGAAGGGATGAGAGCTCGAGGTGTTGCACTGATCTTCGAGGGCTTCGAGATTGATTATGCTCATGCCAAGCTAATCCCTCTGTTGCCTTCACCAGATGGAACCAAGCAAGCTGAACTGCAACCAGGATGCTACCAAAGCTACCCTGGATTCGTGTCATCACGGGATGGCCCAGCTGCTGACCCTGAAGCCCTTAAAAAGATCCACTCAAAAATCACCCAGTGCAGGCCTCCTCATTCATGGCAAGACCCTCAGTCTCACTCCACACTTGCCATCAAGAGCCAATGGTATCGTAACCTGTTCCAGATTCAAAACACCCTTTTCCACAGCACAGTGGAATATTTCCACAGTTCCTGCCAGTTCTCCTACGCTCTAACCCCTCTCACCACAGACACCATCTCTTCACCAATGGGCCTGGGATCTGACTCAGAACCAGTTTCTGTTCACTTGCTCGGCCAGGACATCTACCTCGCTGACTCAATGCAATTTGTACTTGAATACTTCCTTCGCTTCCAGGAGAACCTTCAAGGGACATACTACATATCTCCCAGCTTTAGAGGGGAAGATCCTGATGCCACACACTTGAACCAGTTCTACCACGTGGAGTGTGAACTGTTGGGGAACATGGACAAGGCCATTTCCACAGCAGAGGGATACTTGGCTCATCTCACCAAGTCCATGCTGAAGAAACACTCCGATATGATACTCAACACCGCCGGGACTCTTACACATGTCAAAGCCATGCTGAATAAGCTGGATGGAAAAACCTCACTACCAAGAGTCCCTCTCGACCAGGCCATTCCCATGATGCCCTCCGCCGACTGCCTAGAGTGGGTTCAAGATGGCCAGCCGCAGTTTGGCAGAAAGCTAACGCGCAAAGGAGAGCGAGTCTTGATAGAGAAATATGATGGCGCTGTTTGGCTAACTGAGATGGACCATCTAGGAGTCCCCTTCTACCAGGCCTATGTGGAGGGCACTGAGCGGTGCAAAGCCAAAGCTGCTGATCTTCTCCTGGGTTTAGGTGAGACTGTGGGTCTCGGAGAACGTCATTCCACCACTGAGATGGTACAGGAGGCCCTCAGACACCATGGAGTGCCAGAGCAGTCCTACAAATGGTACCTTAACATGCGGCAGATGAATCCCCTCCTCACCAGTGGATGGGGCATGGGGACGGAGCGCTACTTGTGTTGGCTGCTTCAGCATGATGACATCAGAGATATGCATGTCATTCCTAGGATGAAAGGAATGAAGTACATGCCCTGATCACAAGTTCTCCTGAGGTCTACAGACCCTAACATATGAATTAGGTGTAATAATGTGGCCAAGAGAACAAAACGCCACATTATATCTGTTAATCCAACCCAACCCTTTCACCCAACCCTTGCTCACTTTAAAGCAGGGGTGTCAAACTCAATTTCATCACGGGCCACATTAGAATTATGGTTGCACTCAAAGGGCCGGTGGTAACTTTAAGACTATATATATACATAGATAAATATATATATATTATATAAAATAATGTATTATTTTACAATATTTCCTCTGCATTGGATTATTATCGGATATGGTAATAACTTCATAATTAACTACGCCTGAAAGCATAAGTCTAGTAATTGCAAGTTTCTTCTGTGCGCATCTCACAAAATGAGATGCATTGTGGGACATGTAGTTTATGGTGCTCCTCTAAAGCGGCACGTGACCTTATAATAAACGTATTATATTCTTTGCAAGCTCTTGTGGGCCACATCAAATGAAGTGGCGGGCCGGATTTGGCCCCCGGGCCTTGAGTTTGACACCCTTGCTTTAAAGTAACATCCTCATGTCCTGTTACATGTTATAGTCTTGCAGCAAAACCAGAGGTACAATTTCAGAGAATTAAATTAATGTAAAAAAGGTTTATTTGGAGGTTACAGGAAGTATATCAGCATTTGTAAACTTTAATGTTAACACTTAGATTTGGATTATTTTCTTAGTGGTTAAGCTAAAGTGGCAATGTAAGTGCAAATATAGCACAAGAAGAGTGCTTGTATAATTGGAATTGTTTATTGTATTTTATTATTTTTTCTTTGTGTGAGACTTAATAAAATGGTTGATAAAAAATGTAACAGAAAATAAAATGTGTATGTGTTTTTTTCTTTTTGGGACAAGGTGAAGAAACACAAATATTTACATATTTGGCCATTCATGTTGTTGTATCATTTATGCAAGAACATTCATTATATTGTTCCTCAATATAATAACATATTGGTCTACCATAGTCTTTGTATTTAAAGGGTCTCGTGGAAGTGTTGATGCTCAATTTAATGAAGTGATAATTACTTTTGAAACACACATCATCTTTTGGACCACTTAAAGGTGGGGTAGGTAAGTTTGAGAAACCGGCTCGAGATACACTTTTTGTTATATTCCATTCCCGATAGCAATGAATATGTGTGCTTTGACAAAATCCATTAAAAATAATTAATCTGTGGAAGCTGTAGTACTGTAAAAAAACACGACCAATCATTTTAGCTGGCCCGGCTGTCAGCCTTCCATCTGTGCACAAACTTATCTCGTGCCCTCATTGGTCACGTGCACATTCGTGTGTGTTGGAGGAGGGGCTCTGTAAGGAAGTGGCAGATTTGTTCCGGCTGTGTATTTTCAAATTCCAGCGCACTCGAGCTGGTTTCTCCAAAATTACCTACCCCACCTTTAACTCAACAAGACCTGTTAGTTCCCATGAGCCTCCGATCATTGTGGCCTCAGACAGAAAGGCACAGGGACAAATATAGTAAAGCTAATATTTGTACGTCTAGCATTTTATTTTAATATAATGAATGATAGCACAGTGTGAGACAAAAAAACTGATTTATGTTTAGAAATGTGTCTGACCACCAGATTTAAAAGACAACAAACTAACTTTACAGTGTATCAACTATTAAAAAAAAAAGAGTAATCTAATGCCCCTGAAATTATTGTTTTTGTTGAACTCCAGAGATTGTATTTCTCCCCTTGTAGTGAGTTGTAAACTAAGCGCATTTGTTCCTGTTTTTCAACCTCGAGATATGTTACAATTTAAAAGGACAACACCCATATTGATCAATGTCAGCCTATGAGTTTGGCTAAAAAGCCACACAATCAATTTATCCAAATCTTTCTTATTTATTTTTGGTTAAAAAAAAGCAAATACTCTCATAAATGTAATACCCATGAATGTTGCTAAATGTTAACAAAAAATGGTCAGTAAACTACGGAACGTGTCTCAGCAGCTTTCACCTTGAACACCATGAAGAAAAGAAGAAGCTTACCCTTGTTTAAGGTAAAGTCATACAGGATTTAATTGCAGCTGAAATCCACACTTTATAGAGGTAGCTTCAAATCAAATCAAGTTTTATTTATATAGCCTAGCACATTTAAAAGCGATTTTTGGTCGAGCTAAAGTGCTGTACATGTAATAAAAACACATTACTACAATCACATTACATTACATGTTACTTGTTAGACGCTTTTATCCAAAGCGACTTACATACTCAATTCTGGGCAATCCCCACAGGAGCAATTTGGGCTGACGTGTCTTGCCCAGGGACACAACGACATGCAAGACCATAAATAACATTTAGAGAGTTTTTCTTTTCAATTTAACTTGGGCTAGCTTTTTATTTTCAGAATGACTTTTTTATTTTTAAATGAACAATTAAAAAAGTTTGTTTCCCCCCCATTGCCTTTTCTTTATGTATTTTTAGCAACAAGCAAAAGTAACCAACAAATCATTAAAAATAAATGATAGAAACACGTGATTTGAATAATTACTGAAAGCATCATATCAAAATGTATCAGATTTGACAAATAAAATGCACGCTGATTTAGATAAATAACACACAATTAATTGGTAAATAAAATAATTACCACAAAAAAAAGGGGATTCACCAACGTGCCAATGACCCGGATGTAGTATGTGAGCAATATTTGTTTCCGGTTGTCACTGTAGAATCTGACCCCCGGCTTGAACACAGCCCTGCCTCTTTCTGAAGATACACTTTTCGTCTGATTTCTGAACCGTAAGTTTGTCCCATTTTAAATTCTACCCTGTGTGTGCTCATGTTTTTAACTCCACTTTAGCCTCCTTATCTTTTTACGAGTGTTTGTTGTCAATAAGGCTGGCAAAAGCTAAGGTCAGCGCTTGCGTAGCCTGACAGCTAACTAGCATGCTAAGCTATCATGCTAGTCAGGAGTGAGCTAATCATGTGTGACTTTCCAATGAGCCAGCCATTTTCTGAAAACACATTAACCTCTGTAAATTACACGTTCACCTTTCTACAGTCGGTAAAGTCATTAGACATGTAACAGTAGTTGGACATCAGGTCGACTGTTAGCTACAATGTTAAGCTAAGTTAGTAATCACAATTGGAATGCTGCTAGGAGCTGAGAGGCTGTAATGTTGTGGAGTGTGTGTGTGTGTGTGTGTGTGTGTGTGTCATCATACATAAATATAAACCAGCGAAGGAGCAGGTTATTTGAGGTTGTGTGCTCTTAAACGAACATGTCATCTATTGCATAATATCTCAAAGGCATGGACACATTGAACAACATTCTTCCTGGATGAACAGTGGGATATTCATGTTTTTAAGTAAATATTCCTACTACTTTTTCATATCTCAGAACAAAGGTGTTACCTAAAAAGAGTAAAAGAGAACAAGCTTTAACTGCCAACCTCCTGCATGATTTCTAAGTTTAATGCATTAAATGTAAAGATAAATCCCCACAGTAGCAACTTCTTTAATCTTTCCACTTATATATATATATATATATACTAGGGATGCACGATATTGGTTTTTTGAAACCGATACCGATAACTTCCTGCTTCTCAAGACCGATACCGATAATAATATAATATATATATATGAAATATACCTGTAGTTTTTGCACACCTGGTGGTAAAAAAAAGACTAGTAGTGAGTAGGGCTGTAGAGATACACTAATCTCACGATACGATACACGATATTCAGCTCACAATACGATTCGATATAATTCGATACACTTATATCATTTTCTGAAAGATTTTAAAGGGACAGTGTGATTTTGGTGACATCTTGTGAGTGTTCCATTGAATTAATTCAACTGAAAACTGAAAGCATCAATTATACAATATATGGCTCTGACAGAGAGTCTACAGCTTGCAAATGCTGGACAAAATGAATCAAAAGATGTGGTGAGAAAATTAGTTTCATTTATTGAAACAGTGCAAACTGTAGCTTACAAGCCTTTGAAACGTAAGTACATAAAGTGCAGTATCACAATGGAGAATTAAAAGGTACAGCAGGTGGCGGAACACGGGGGATTTGAATGGGACTTGTTAGAAATTAAAATCAATGTTTTGATGGCATAAAGTACCTTAAGGCGAGACACGGCAGGCAAAAACATCGTTTTTCAAGTACTGGTCAATTTTGAGATTTTGTACTATTTTGATTCCATAACATGTTTTCTTTCAGGCTTTTGGAAGGAAAACGTACAAAATACACATTTAAGTGTTTATTTTACTATAGTTTGTCTATTTGCGTCTGTAGATTTCTCCTAAATTCACCAAAAGTTAGCATTCTAACGTAACATAAAGTACCGCGACCGCTGTGTGCACCATGTCAACAGAGGTATCGCTGGAAAGCTCCGTCTCTCCTGCACAATCTCATCGGATCCAAAGATGGTCATTTCCTTTGTATCAGCAACCCATCGTGAAAGCACAAAGGGGTCTTAAACCAAGAAACGAAATCTCATTGGCTGGTGTCAATTTCTGACAACGTGATTCGTTCAGATGCGTCACGTGGTGTGCTAAAACACTTCCTGGTTAGCTTTCAGCTAGAAATTGAAATCTCAAAATGCCAAAAGAACGGCGAAAAAAACGTTCACAGAGAAGACGACAACAATTGTCACTTGCACGAAGCAAGGTTATAAAAAAAAAAATGACCCTGAACATGAAATACCTTCACGGAGTGCGTCGATGCGCAAGCTGTCATCCAAAGAACAGGAGGGTTTAGCTAGCGCCTCACTGCAATCTTTAAAGGTCGTTTTCTCAAATTTAGTTTTTTCTCCTACTCTGAGTTCGAAATGTCAACTTCAGTAGCACGTACATACACCAAACCTTCCAGTTATATTCCTATCAATATTATGAAGGCTTTTACAGAAGGGTTTGTTCATATATCATTCATAGCCTGAATTATACAACATTGTATACCTAAAAACATGGCGAAGATTGATATTTTAGGGCTGTTGACAGTATTTTCTGATTTATGGAGTGATAAAAAGAGATATCCAATATCCCTTCTGTAAAAGCCTTAGATACTAATATGACTACAAAATGAAACAATAATTTTGAATCTGGCTATATCCAAAGTTCAGATTTCGATTCCTGAAATGTGTTAAAATATGTGCATATTTAATGAGATAATGGATAATTTGCATGTTTAAACATGCTATTTCAGAAAACTTGTAATACAAAAGACAATTGCCTTATTGTAAGTAATTAACTGGAGAAATTTCTAGCTGATACCTTTAAGTTAAAAAATTAACCTATTCACCTGGGGTGTCTCGCCTTAAACATACCGTCAGTTTAAATGCTGTTTTATACTGAAAAACCAGAAGTTCTTGTGCACAACCAGTTGTTAAGCTTTTATTCTGAAAATCCTTCATCTCCGGTTAGCATTTAGCATGTGGCTAATATACCATTTACTATAGAGGTGAATTTAGTAGCGATATGACACGTAGTGTTGCACACCGAAACCTACTGATTTCAACACTACAACTATAGACGTCGAGATATTATTATTGCTGAATATTAAATGAAGGTACAGTTTATTTGAATACGTTTGTTTACAGACGTGGGTAGCATGAGACAACATCCGGAAATGATACCAGCCGTGAGGTATTTTTGGAGTATTGATTACAGCGTTTTAAAATGTATTAAATGAAAAGTCATGAAAGAGATAAGGAGGAGAACAGGCGTGTTTAGTTATATATTTAATGTACAATGTCGGAGTCCTCTGTTATGCGCAACAACGAACATTGGAGACGTGGAGGGCCGGCCCCCAGCAGCGCCAACCGGCCAACGGGGATGAGCCAGCAGAGGATATTTAACAGCTGGAAAGGTGTAGCTCGCTCTCTTCCCTTCACTCACGAGAGCCAGAACACAGCTGTTTTTCTGACTGAACCATCTTCTGCTCGTAACATTACCGCGCTTTTTATTAATTAAAGTATACATTTGAACCTTCTAAGAGACTCAATTAGTCTCCTTTTTAAAGCTTCTCTCCGCGAGAATAACGAACACAGTTATCAGACTTAATGTATCGATACCCGTGGCTGAAATATCGATACTTTCTCGGAAAACTAAATATCGATATATATCGCAGGATCGATTAAATTGCACAGCCCTAGTAGTGAGCCAATGACATGAGCGTTACTACTATGAACAAAACAAAGCCAAGAACAGTTTTGACTCTTCAAAGTGACCATATTTATTCTCCAAAATAAAGTTCTTGCCTTTTTCAAAAGCCTCGTCGATAGGTAAAAGCCCCGGTGCCTTTGCAGCTGGCTTTGGATTCGCCGCTAGTTTAGCAGCGCAGGCGTCTTCGTACGCTTTTAACACACCATCGTAGCGATGGCGATGTTTCAGGTGACTAATCAGGTTGGAAGTATTATAGCTCGTTGCCTTTTTCCCTCCTCGTGGAACTTCTGCATTTGTTAATACAAATAGCAAGCGAACTATCTAACTCTGAAACTTTGAAATAGTCCCATACTACCGGCGACATGGTTGTTTACTGTCCTGGCTTCACGGCCGCACACCATTTACGTCACAGCCAGGCACGAGTTAGGGAGCGCTGGATTTGTGAAGAACTCCCCTCTTCCTAAACCACTAATACCACAGTACTGGCAAAACGGGAGGAGCCGAGTGAAAAACAAGCGCCCCTCATCCCAATCCACCCACACCGCAGTATTCTTTCTTTTTTTTAACCCAAAAAATATATTGTATATTATCGGGGCTATTAATACTTTTATCGGGGTTTATCGGGATGACGTCATAATTCCTAATATCGGACCGATAATTATCGTGCACCACTAATATATACTCTCAAGATTTCAATAAATTCAATTTGGAGAAAAAAACGGGGGGGAAAATGAAAAAACAAACAATCGTGTTAGATGGGTCGTGTTGAACGTAGCTCTGTTCTTTCCACCACGCGGAACCTCCTTCTTGCAAACATTGCATCTGGCTGTTACACTGCCTTCGCTTTCTACTTTATAATACTTCCAAACTCCTGACATTTTCTCTGTCCCGACTCCCGAGTCACCAGCTGAACGTAGCCTCTCGTTAGCTTACTGCTACTATTAGACACTGCGCCCACTCTGTTGCTTTGAGAGAGATAAGCAACCAGGTCTATGAAAACAAGCCCAAAAGAAGCAACACATACATGATGTTGTGTGATTTTAAACCAAAGCTAAGGCCTCAGGATGACTTTAAGACGTGAACATGGTCATTTTTGTTTTGTAACATTAAATAAAATAATTTTTTTAAGGATTCCCGATCCCCGATCTTTTTCTCCCGATTCCGATCTTTTAAAAATCACGTGATCGGCTCGGGACATCTCTAATTAAAAGAGGTGAAAATCACTCCAAGTCTGGGCGTGTTGAGAGCTGTACATACACACAAGGGGAGTTAGTCGGTTCCTAAGAGCCAGCATGCAGAACCGGGACTCTGGGATTTGTAGTCTTTCTAGTTGCGTATTTTTCATAGTCTTATATTTCATCAGTTTTACGACGAACTGTGACTTTTTTGACATGGAAATAATTTGTTAAGATTGACAAACATCATATGTGTAATTCGTGGCACAATTCAAACGGGATCGAAAGATAATCTTTCTCTCCATTGACTTCAATACATACTTTTTCCGAAATAAGGTCCCATGGGGCGGAAGTAGATGGGCGGGACTTCGCCTCTCTATTGCTGCAAAGGTTTTTAAAAAGAAAAAAACCGTTGCTTTGCTGTAGCAGCTTACTGCTCCTCAATTATATGATTATCCTTTTGTATCGAGGCTTATTAACTCAATCTGTAGTTTAAACTTCAACACTAGACCTGGTAAAAAACTTAATTTGGCTGACTTTCGCTCGCTGACTTTCCCTCGTCACTCAACTCCTGCACATATTTTTTAAATCTGCTGCGTGATCATAGGGAATAGAGAAAATAGGTTGTGGAATTCCCTTTTTTCCTGCAAAGGTTTACAAAAACAACCAGAATGCACTGGGCTCTTTGCTGTAGCAGCTTATTCTTCCTCAAGTATATTATTATCCTTTTGTATTGTGGCTTATTAACACAATCTCTAAACTATAATAATAATAATTCATTCTATTCAGAGCCGCCTTTCAAAGCACCCAGGGACACCTTACACTTCATTACATATTCTAAGGAAAGGTTTAAGACAGTACAAAAGGACCGTAACAGGGGACATGTAGCACTACAGTGGGGAGGCTGATCTGAACAGGTGGGTTTTGAGGAGCGACTTGAATGTGGTGATTGTGTCAGCTATATATTGTGTCTATAGCCCTAGACCTGGTTAAAAAAAACTTAATTTGGCTAACTTATCCTTCATCACTCAACTCCTGCTCCTCTTTCCCCAGGTACCAGTCCATGTGTGGTCTCTAATGGGCGGCTGGTCTCGTGGTGCCGTGCTGGAGCTCTACCGGGCGCTGCTCCGCGCAGGCCGCCAACTTCAGTACACCGACCGCAACTACTATCGCCACGCCGTGGCTCGCGAGTTTCGTCGCTGCCAAGACTTGAAAATAGCTCAAGATAAAGAGGAAGCGCTGAAGAGGGGCCAGTTCTTCCTCAACAGCCGATTGGGCGGGCTTATGTAGGGGGGGAGGGGTCATCTGGAGGAGGGTTAAAGGTCATCTGGAGGAGTGTCACCCAGGTAGGTTTGCAAATAAGATAATACTCTTTGTCAGCAGTTATATTTTTTTAGATCGGAGACTTTCTTTGCAGGAGTAAGAGTTTGTAACTGAGACAGTTTGTGACACAATAGGGCAAAAGTCATCCGTAGGAACATGTAGGGTGTGGCTACTCATAGATTCTCTTTGTGTAGGGGAAATATTCAATAGTTGCCTCTGAGTTAAGCAACTTAACAAAGAAAATACCTTTTTATATTTCCCTATAACCTTACAGCCAGTGTCTTACTCTGTCTTAATTTCCTCCATCTTCAGCGGCAGGATGGCGGGGGTGAATGGAGACCGCAAAGGCAAGAAAGATGACAATGGGATCGGCACTGCCATCGACTTCGTGCTCTCTAATGCTAAGCTCGTGCTGGGAGTGGGGGGAGCGGCCATGTTGGGGATTGCAACGCTTGCTGTCAAAAGAGTAAGTGAGAAGCGATTTTTCTCAACTTTTTCATTTTCTGACATGAAAAGGACCGTACGAAGGATTCAAGGATTTAATTGTCATGTGTGCATTAGGGCTGTATCCGAATATTCGTTCGTTGGAGTACTATTCGGGTTTCAATTTCGTTATTCGGATATTCGTTTTTATTTTTTTATTTATTGAAATCTCCAATATCAACGTAAGAGCTTGTGCCTCTTCGGGGGGTGCTAACACTTAACCATAAACGCTATCGTTTACTTTCTCCGTCTTTAATCTCCGTCACGTTGTTTCCATAGCAACAACAACTTCCTGACAACAGCGCTACCTCTCCTTCAAAATAAAAGCATGTCCATAAATAGGAAGCCAAGCTAAATTACACTTAAGACATATACAACTGCAACGAAAGTAACAAACACAATGCGATATCCTTTTCAATTTGAAAGAACACAAATTGGGTTACATTAACAAATAAAACAACAATACTGTAGAATAACAAAAAGAATGCCGTGAATACACCGAAATACACGCGTTGAAGCGGTTCGTTGCCCCCCCCCCGCGGAACGAATATTCGGAGCCCGAAAAATGGTATTCGGGACAGCCCTAGTGTGCATAGCTACAGTGTAGTTATGTCGATGAAAATCTTAGGTCACAGGCTCCTCCAACAGTGCAACACAATAAAACAGATATAATGGTGCAAGTAAATACAATAAAATAGAATATAGTAGAAATAGTGCATAATACTAAGGATCCGTACGATGCAATTCTTTACCGTGCAGATGTACGACCGTGCCATCAGTACTCCCAACAGCCCGACCAACATGGAGCAGACAGGAAGGAGGAGCTGGGAGGAGCCTGCATGGATGGGGTCATCTCCCCGGGTGCTGAACCATGACATGAAGTCCACAGTGAGCCGGTCTCTGCAGAATCTGCCCACTTCCTCTCATGCTTTTGAACCAGGTGAGGAAAAGTGAAGCTAAATCATTCCCATGTCCTTGTCTCACGTGTCTTTTATTTTATTTTTGAGCGGCCTATTTTGTGGTTTAGACTTTCAGCCAGCTGTCATTTTATCTGTTGACAGACCGCCTGCTTGGAGGACTCTTGCTCTTCCTTTACAGTGGGTGTGGGTGTCTTCCTTTACTGTTGTTCAGTAGTGAGTTAGCCAGTTGTAAACATATCAGTTAGGTATATATTTTTAGATACTATAGAAGCCCCTATTTAGTATTTGTAGAAAACAAACCCGTGCCTCTTCCGTCTTTTTCCACTTGAACTCCCTTCTATTCAAAACTCCTTATTTTGTAATGGTGTAAAAAGTAGATTTTTCTCATCTCCTTTCTCTTCATCTCTTCTGCCATCTCCTCAGACTGTCTACGGAGGGCCGTGGGTCGATCAGCTGTGGGAGGCAGCGGCGCCACTCAGTCGGACCTTCAGAAGGCCCGGATGCGTATGTCGCTGCAGGAACATCTGCTGGACTTCTACCAGAATAACGTGAACATCCCCACCGAGGAGCAGGCTGTGGCGAGGAGGGCGGCGCTGGACATCTGTGCCGAGCTGCGAGTGTTCCTTCACGCCAAACTGCCCGACATGCCGCTCAGAGAGATGTACCTGAGTGGCAGTCTGTATGACGAACTGCAGGTAAGAGCAAAGGTTTTCTATTTTGTTGTGTTTTAAAATGTGTTTACATCATGTATGAGGGTTTTCAGTCTGCGGCTATAAGTATGGTTTTATTGTCTCGTGCTTTAACATGTGTTTCTTTTTGTCCTATCGGCTTTGTCTAAATGTATTTATGCTGCTTTTTTATATTTGTATTGATGTACAGCACTTTGTTGTTTTTAAATGTGCTATATAAATAAAGTTGGATTGGTTCAGGTTTAAGTGAGAGGTGGGCAATATGGTTTATTTAATATATTCAATCTTTCTTTATTTTCTAGGTGGTGACAGCGGACCACGCCCAGCTCATGGTGCCTCTGATCTTGGAGAAGAACCTGTGGTCGTCCATCCCCGGCGAAGACACCATCATGAACGTCCCGGGTTTCTGGCTCATCCGCAGGGAGAATTTAGAGTATTTCCCTCGGAACAGCAGCTACTGGGACCGCTGCATGGTGGGAGGCTACCTCTCCCCCAAATCAGTCCTGGAGGTCTTCGACAAACTGGTGGCGGGCTCCATCAACTGGCCCGCCATCGGCAGCGTCCTCGACTACATCATTCGCCCCGTGGTTCCTTCAGAGACGCTGACCCTGGAGGTGCAGTACGACACGGAGCGCAGACTGTACGTGGACTTCCTGCCGTTACTCGTGATGGAGGACGGAACCTCGCTGATCGCCAAACCTCATCGTCTTGTCGCCGAGCGTCACGAAAACCTGTGGAGGCAGAGCTTTCGAGTGGCGGAGACGGCGAGACTCAGGGCGCTGGACCAGGAGGACGGAGGGTGTCGGTGCGCCTGCCTGAAGCTGGCGAAGGCAATGTGCAAACTCAACCCCGCTGTGAACCGTCTCAACGCCAGCCAGCTCACCAACTGCATCCTGCTGCTGTGCGAGAAGGAGGGCGACTGGACGCAGGACGCGCTGGCCGACCGCTTCCTCCAGCTGCTGCGAGCGCTGGTGGGACACCTGGAGGCCGGGAGGCTGCCCTGCGCCCTCAGCCCCAAAGTGAACTTATTCTGCGAGCTGACGGAACAGGAAGTGGACGAGCTGGGGTACACGCTCTACAGCGCCCTGTCCGATCCGGCGGGGCTGCTGAGAACAGACATGGAAGAGCCGCCACAACCGTGACAACCTCGTGTAAAAAAGATCACTACTAACAGCAACGGGGGATTTCAATTAACACTGATTTGTGGGCGATGGTGACCTCGACATAACATGGTCCGGGGAGCGGGAAAAACTGCATGGAGTCCAAAACACTCGATCTGGTCAGTCTTAAACGCCATCAGTGAGAACATGTGATGCACACTGTAGCAGCTACTAAATGTTAAGATACGTCTTGACATGAAAGATGTTTGTCTTGTTCTCATGCAAAAAGTATTTTATCTCCGTTAAGGCCCATTGATGGATCTCACCAAAGCCGTTGCATTAATGAAGTTGAGAGGAGACACGCTGATATACATCTCGGTGGAGGTAGTGCACGCTGCATGGGGTGGTGCAGGAATGAGTCACCATTTTAGCACCTGAAGCTTTTCTCGTCTCGACATCATTGGTTTTTGGATGTGTTTTTGTTGATATGCCTGAAATCAGGTCTGTGGTTAACAGAAGCTAGAGATATTCATGTTTTCTTCCTTGCTAGGGAATAGCTCAAGCTCATAAAAACGGCGGTTGCTAACAAGTGGCTAAATTAGACTATTAAACGTCATCGCGCCAAACATTAGCCGCCTTTAGCTTAGCAGTTGTAGCTTTAATGTGTGTTTACCACAGAGCTTGTTTTACGCATGTTCCAAAATCCAATGCTAACTTCCACATTAGCCTAGAAAAGTACATCATGCCTGCACCACTCAATAATAAGGTGGATATAATACATGCGTCTTCCTCACATTTGTCCTCTTTTTATCTGGTCGGAGTCTTGAAGGCGCTCCCGTGCCGTTGTTCACTGATGGATGCCGGGATGTTGATTGTATGCCAATCCAAAAGCTAATAAAATGTCAATGAGCTAAAGAGACAAGCCTACTCTGTTCATCCACCTTTGGTTCTCATTAAATACTGCTCTACTGTGTTCAGTTTGAAATCACGCTGTGTCAGAACTTCATTAAAACAGTGGCTGCGTTGAAGATGTATGAATCTGTGCAGCTTGCATGTTATCTAGAAATCAACCGGGGGAATAAGAAAATGTATGTTGATGTCTTTGTATCTCACAACATTCATTATGAATCGGATGAATATTCAGCCATAAATAGAAAATGTGAAGCTTCTGAATTGTCTGTCATGAAATTTGAACAATACAGCTTCACCATTTTCTCTTATTTTGTCAAACAGCCGCTCTGTCATGTCAGGAGGTTTGGTTCTCAGTCACATTTGTTCATATAACGAATATGCTTTATTATCTAAGTTAAAACCAAACGTACTTTAATCTCGGGTTATTTTTGCACTGTCCAAATGTTCGTAGCTTTATCCAAAGTGTCTCAACTGGAAAGTGTTCTTGTCTTCTAGTTTTTGCTTTAATTTCAATCCAGGTTTCCTCTTGATCATTATCTTCTACATTTCTTGATTGTCTGAGAAATCTCTACTTGAGACACACAGCTGTTAAACTGGTACTAACGTTTGTCGATGGTGAATTAGTCTCCCGATAGATCTGTAGAGTTATTTCTCTATCTTTGTGCATACCTGTGCACGTTAAGTCCGTATTACCCTCTGAATAACCTACAGGTCAGTGGTCCTGGGCCGTTCTGTTTAGGAAGTGTTTGACAACACATGACCTGTAGTGATTCTCCTGTCAACTCGGTTTATACCTCTAGATTTCAGGTGCTAATCTCTTTTAGATCTTGATCTACTTAGTTATATGATGCTACACTGCAGGTGGAGTCAACACAACACTAGCTGCCAGACTGTAAAGTGTGTCACTGTGAAATGACAACATGTCCAAAATTCATCACATGGTTGCTTTGTTCTCACTTTTAGCCTTAGAATGAGAAATAAATGCAGTGACAGAGCCCTCAACCCCCAGTGTGTATAGTGTACAATATGCAGGGTTATTTATACGTCTGTTATGCATTCAGTTAGTAATCATCCAGAGAACAGGTGAATATTTTTGTATTTATTGTACATTTGTAACCAAAAAGAGCTGGATTTTATTTGCATTTCACTCACCATGTAAAGTACCGCTTAATGTGCTTCATGAAGTGCTTTGTGCTGGATGTACGGATTTAAAATGAACTCATGGTAGACCGGTCTGCATATGAAGCGACATGCTGCTGTCAGAGTGGAGGGGAGTCACTGCCACATTTCTATTGTTATTGTGAAACAAAAAAACAAAGTAGATCACTACCTCTACCTTGTGGAGTTCATGCTAGCCCATACGCTTTGTTGCATGCTGTGTATCCCCATCCCCCACCTCGCCTCTTTTAGTTCAGCTCTGGAGTTGAACGCGGCAGCACTTTGTATACTTCCATTAAAATATTACAAATGTTATTCTCTTTGTTTTCTCTTCTAAGGATGCAGTGTTGAAGCACAGATCACAATAAACACTCAGCCGTCCAATAGTTAAATATTTAAAGTTTAATTCAGTGATATTTGGTAATAAAAATTCACATAGCAAGACAAACATCCTGAGATACCTTAAAGGTGGGGTAGGTCATTTTGGAGAAACCAGCTCGAGTGCGCTAGAATAAAAAAAATACACAACCGGAAAAAATCTGCCACTTCCTTTCAGAGCCCCTCCTCCAACACACACATGACCAATGAGGGCACGAGATAAGTTTGTGCACAGATGGAAGGCTGACAGGCAGGTAGGCCATCCAGTTACTTTAGCCGGGCCGGCTCAGAGGATTGGTTTTCGGCTTCCACAGATGAAATATTTTAATGTATTTTTTGTCAAAACTCTTCAGATATTCATTGCTATCGGGATGTTAAGAGCATTCCATGGAAGATAACAAAAAGTGTATCTCGAGCCGGTTTCTCAAACTTACCTACCCCACCTTTAAGCAACAACATCATTAAAATATTCATTAGACTTCGGGAGCAGGAAATGTTCGAAATGAAAGTAAATTACAATTTAGTTGCATTTGTTCCCCCTTGTAAAAATTCAAATGCCCTGCCATTTCAAAGATGCTCAAACTCGGATTCACAGACACATTTTGGGAAGCAGTCCTTTGTTCAGCGGCAGAACATCTACAGCCCTTGCTAAATGTTGAAATGTGTAATGTAGCATCTGGCTAATGTAGCATCTGCATCACTCATAAGCAGCCAGTTTCTCATGTAAACCTCATTATTCTAAGCAGATGTGAAATATAAAAATAGTGGCAAACCAGGTGTCGCATCAATATCAAACACTACATTCTTGCCGTTGAAATAAAGCAACATTGATGCTGACCTTTAGCTTGGTTGGTTGCCACCTTGAAAGTTAAATAACTGCTAGAAATTAGAAGAAGTGCAACATGTGGTGGTCAGGGAGCTACTTGGCGGGGGCGAACCCGACTCGATCTGCGTTCCTGTCGAACACCGTGTAATACTTCCCGATGAAAACATCTCCCAGAATCCACAGCGGCCCTGCAGGGGGCGGGATGTCCATCGCCATGAAGCCTGACAGACAGATGGCCTGACCCATCTGAGACTCCTGCATTTAAAAAAAACCACATATTTGTTATCCAAGTTTTTTTCAGCAGAAGACTTTATTCATCCCGAAGGAAATTGTTGTGCCAGAGTTACAAAAAACACAACACAGCAGCACAATAATAAAACTGTACACTAACAGTGCAGTAAAATGAGCAATTCAATAACTACAGGAAACATAGATGGTCACATAATTAATGTACATATTAACAGTATTTAATAGTGCAAAAAAACAGTTACGTACATACATTTTGCATTGAAAAAATGTTTATGAAATATGATGCTTTGTTACAAATAACAGTTTACCCAACAATATATACTAGAAGCACTGAAACAATACCATTAGCCGAAGAGACAATGAATTGGCAACTACTATCGATTGTTCAGGTCACACTTTTAATCATTCAAGTGTACTTTCCAGATAATACAAAAACACACTTAACGTCTCTTCACTCGTAACAGTATTTTCTCAGTTAAGTAATAGTACTTTTACTAGAATAAAGCATCTGAATACTTGTTTCACTGCCAGGGTTAGCATCCGTTTAGTTGACCTTACCTAAAGCGCATCATCAATCAAAAGGAAGTGTTTGATAATACAGTAACATGGAGCTCTATGGCACAGAGGGACAAGCTACACTAGGCTTTTGCTACAGAAACACTTCTTTTAAAGATCAAATGCAAAGCTTTTTGTATAATTGCCAGTACAATCGAAATCATATAGCTACAACACTATCTAAGATATTGCAGTATTAAAATCAGAGATAATATGAGTCTGGCAATGCGTTACTGGTTGTGATACTTTCATGGGATTTGTTAAATAATAAGTGACCTACCTTCATGACATAATCCTCTCCCGTCAGGTTATACATCTTCCCTCCGATGTTGAAGGAGATCACAGGGAGAGATGGGATCCGCTTGCAGTCGATCCAATACTAAAGAGGAGAGGAGAATATGCGAAGATTAAAAACTCATCAGGACTGATTTTTAAAAAGCACATCTGGAATACAAGAGACTAAAGCATCAGGTCTTCTGTCTAATATCTTTGTTTCATATCAGCTCCACCTCTCCCATCAGCAAGGGCAGAGCTCCGATGGCCTTCTGCAGCGCTCTGATTTCAGCTTTAGGACCGACGATGAGGGACGTTCCCGTGTCGACAATCGCCTGGCAACCACCTTTGCAGACAGTCAGCTGTTCCCCAATTCCAACTCTACAGGGGGAGGGACAAAAAGTGTATTTACAACATCTGTTTACAAATGTGTTGACATGCTACTGTTGTCCAGACCACACATAGACTATATTTTTTTATTACGATAGTTCTCCATCTGTTTTTATTTTACTTTTATGTATGCACCATGACATCAAGTCAAATTCCTCATACGTGTCAACCTACTTGGTAATAAACTTGTTTCTGACCAAGAAAACACCATCTAATCAATTACAAATAATGCATTAGAGATGAAGGAACGGTTGACTTGTGCATTATCATGTTTTTGGTATTTTGAGTCCTTCACATTGGGGAAGAAGTAAATGATCAGAAGTAAATGTTTTCCTCATCAGTCAGAATACTATTTTCAACTACCAGGTAAAGGGCGGCATCACACCAGAAGTGAGAACAGGATGTGAGTCAACATCCTCTACTCTATTTCAGTTCCTAGTTAGAAATGAAGCAACAAAAGGTCTCTTCTCACCCGCTCATCTCGATCTGCCAGTAGGCCTTTCGTGTGACATTAACATAGTGCAGGTCTCCGGTGTAGTACTGAGGGTCCGTCCCTCCCAGAATCAGCTCTCCCCCCACTGCTGCTTTAGGGTCTCTGAGAGAAAGGGTGGACAGAAGAACAAATCAGTTATAAAAATACACACAACATTTGCCAACTTCTTTAAAATTATATACTTCAAGCTAAATTCTGCATTATTTTTTTGAACTGTTTATTTTCATTTTTACAAATCAAGACATATCCTGACATAGGACTTTTCCATTCAAATGACACATAATAATATGGTAAAACAGAATAGGAAATAAAATAAAAAATAAAGTAAAACCGTTACAAGTTAAAATAAGGAAATAAATAAGATTATAAAAAATAAATTAATAATAGTAAAGTAAATATTAATAAAAGCATTTTACACAAGGAGTGAAATCTTTACCAGAGTAGGATGGGTTACACGGGGAATTCTGCATGTTTGAGAAGGTTTTCCTGTCAGACACAAACCTGCTAATGTAGAAAGAGAAAATGTTCTCGGGCAGCAGCTTGGCAGCCATGGCCGAGTCGAACACCGGAGTGACGTTAGCGACTGATATGGAGGGGTAGGCCATGCCCAGGACCCCATCGAACCGAGCCACTGCAAACGTGATGCCAGGCTGCTTCACCGCCTCGCCAAACTGCTGGTTCTGGACAGGCAGACCTGCAACCTGCAAACAAGAGGGACGTCAATACAAACACAAGCAAAAACTCACACACACAAGATGGAGTTACAATGTGGAGGAAAACCTGTATAACATACTACAGGAAAGGGAAAAGCCCAGTAGGGCCTCTTTAATAAAAAAGGGAAACAGATATGTTTGTGCCAGTGACCTTCAGGCTCCCATAGCAATGAGGGAAGCCAAACATATTTTTCATTTGCACAAACTAACTTCATTGCAACAATACAAAGCCATTTGTAATACAAATCTGCAAAGTTTCCCATTTAATGAGATGATAGGAATGGCGTGACTCATCAGAATTCAGTTAAACAGAAGCGCTGTGTGAGTGAGCGGTGAATGTTTTTATGAACTCACAGAGACCGTGTCCCCGCTGATGAACCCAGACAAGCTGCCTCTGCCGTAACGGATAGAGAACGCTGTGCCATTCTTAGCAAATGTGCTCGACTTCTTCGAGTTGTAGCGATGATGAACCCCTGATGACACGAGACAGTGGTTTAAAAACAGATTTCAATAGATACGGAACACAAAGCAAGCTGAATGAGTCAGTTCCCAATGCTCACAGCAGGCTATGTCGAAGAAGGAGCAGTGGATGGAGGGAACCCAGAGGTTGGACGAGCCGGTGTCAAACAGAACTGTGAAGGCCTGAGGAGGGGTCCCGATGCTGATCAGACCAAAGTACTGCGCCTAAAGAGAGACAGTAGAGAAGGATTCATAATATTGACTGTAAGCATGTTTCAAATAAACCTTTTGACAAAAACGTGCACTTATTGTAACTTTAAAAATATGATCAAATTGTCCACTGAGCTAAAGCCTATATAGGAATAAAACTGTTGTGTCATGAGTTTTTATTTCTACAAAGCCTTAACAGGGCAATGATCAGCAAGTTATTGTCTTAGATCACCAACACTAAATTGTTTGCATTGGTTCCAGTCAAATAAATGCATAAAATACATTTAAAAGAAAAAGACAGAAACATTTGATGTCAACCCATGGTACCGTGGGTGCCAAGAACTAATGTTAACCTCATATTTTCCTCCTCCTTTTTCTCACTGGAGAATGATACTTGTCAAATGTGAACTGTTTTTACCCACAGTGTATACCTTAACTCTTACACCCTCCTGAAATAAAACTGTACTCACTAACTACAAACCTCTAGCAGTTGAGTGAAGAGAGACTGAAAGGAAGCATGAATTATAATGTACTGTAGTTTACGCACATCCATGAAGTTGGTGAGCCTCTCTACGGGCACTTTGGGGGAGGGAGAGGGGGAGGGGGCACTCTCTGGAGCTCCGTTGCCCGTCGCTAAAGCTCTCAGCTCCGGCAGGGACAGCTTCCCATTGTCGCTCATCATTCGGCGCATGGTCCGGGTTTTATGAAGCGGAACTCTGAAATTTAAATATTATTCAATTAAATGCACCGGACAAAACCATTCAGCATTTGCGAGAAAACTTTCTGGTACAGAGCAAATGCAAATGTACAAACTGTTCAACTATTATTTAAAGTGCACTGGTTAGCAGGTTTTAAACACTGATTGCTAACACGTTGGCTTCTCGAACAAAACAAGGAAGTTAACACAAACGCCAAGCATGCATTACCTTAATTCAAAGCTGCCTGTCGCTATTAATTGATAACTTAAGAGTTAAATGTTATTTTTGGTCACTTTTCATGCCAAAACACCAGCTGATAAACCGTATTTACCTGAATATGGCGACGCTTTGTGTTATCAGCAGCGCCCCGATGATATAAAACATCTCCAGTCGTGCCATTGCTGTCCTGGAATTGAAATATCACACACTTCTGTATTGTTTCCGCAATTTAGCACCACAAATAAGCACTTCTCTATTTGAACTGACGCAGAAAGATGAGTGGAAACGCTTCGGCAACTTCCGCCTTTACTCGGTTTTCCCCGTTAGGCGGCTCAGTGAATGGCTGAAAAATATTTAGGCAGGCGTTCTGATTGGTCGAGGAGGATGGCAATCATGTGGCATGACCTACCGGTGCACTGGGTCACGAGTACTGTGAGTCTGAAATGAATGACACATAAAGCACATTGTGTTCATTTTAGAAACTTCAGCGGTTTATGGAAACACTTAAACTTTATCACACAGACTGCATACAGATAAGTTGAGTAACCAAACAAATGTCAGTGTTTTTGATGACGGACATGTTGTTTTGGTAAATAATTTAAAATTGCATTTGGGAAGCCTAATGAATGACAACGCCATGCATCCCTCCCTAATCAAATTAAAGAGTGGTTCAGGGTTGCAGTTACAATACACTTGGGCTACTGTGAGAAACAGATAGGGGATTAGTTATGCTGTTCTCTAAGCAAGGAGAAATTACACATAGTAAAAATGAAAACACACACCTATAATTCAGGATGCCTCCTATCAATGGCAATGATAATAATTAATATTTGATCAAGGGCAGTGAAAATATTACTTCTTAAAAAAGAAAAGTCTTGTGGCTCAACTTGCCCCAGTGTAGGGTGTGGTAAGTTGATCCAGGTCAGGGGGTAAATTGGACCACTGTTCAAACCTGGGCATACCTACAACAAATCTTAAAGGTAACCATAAATAACAAACCAAATACAAGCTTAGTTTTTCAAATATTTTTAATATAAATTTCGATTGAATTGATTGATTTTTTTTTAACATGTTAAAAGGAAAAGTAATCATACAAATGGTGATACAATTTCATACATCTTACCAATCAAACACAGGGTAAATTCAACTTTATATATAGCCTACAATGAGCTCTTATTATCAACTTGGCCTACTTTCATTCATTTCTCCATTGAAAAACTGGCTCAACTTACCCCAAGGCCCATGGTTCACTTTACCCCATAGCCACCATTTTAGAAAAAATAGCCTAGCATTAAAATTCAGAGTCATCTTTAGCTTAATGATTCACATGCTTAATACGCTGCCAACATATCAACATATACAATATATGTGTTTAAACCTGGATACTTTTTTTTTGACATGACAGCCGATATAGCTGACATTTACTTTGATGAGCAAAAAACATTTTTTTGGAAAAATGTTTACTTACAACCAGACCACAATGAGTATCTCTCTTTCACAGGCAATGGGTGGAGCTTGCATACTTTCTGGTCCCTTGATTACAACTATAAGGCGTTGCCTGGTTACAGGGGGTGGTTCAACTTACCACTGGCTCAATTTACCCCCTTCTCCCCTATAGTAAAATAGAAAAAAAAATAGTGGATACAACGGAAGCCTATAGTATCTAGCATAGTTAAAACTTAAAACACTGGATCCCCTTTCTTGTGTGAGCTTTTAAAACATTTGAGTTATTTTTTAGCTTGGATTTGGAGACAGTTTTAGCAGCTACACTGCCTTTGCAAATTTGGGACTTCATATTTGTAAGGCATTGGCTTTTATCAGTCAGGGAAGGTCTATAAAATGCTTTCTGAGTTTTGTGTTTTGGGGGTTGGACTTAATTGACTTTAAATCAGGACATTTTACCATTATTTTTCTAAATAGGCCTATGTCTTTTTAAAGTCAACCAATTGACTCCAACTCCTTTAAAGAGAATGTATCTTTCAAAGATAGAAAAACCACCTAGGACAATTGCCGCATGTTATACCACCTCTCTGTTTATTTCCTGTCTCGTATTCTGTCAAAATAAAGTAAAAAAAATGTACTTAAAAAGTGACCAGCATCCAGATAGCTTATTATAGCTTTCCTAAGACTGGAAAGTGGGAGAGACTGCTAGCCTATTAGCACATTTAGCTCACTAACATGTTTTATCTTGTTTGTTTAATCAGAACAAAAACACTTGACTATAAAAATGAGAAATCCCTGTTTTATAGGGGGTATTGCTTGCTTTAAATTGTTTTAAAACGTGCTTGTAAATGAATTGTGTTACCTTTGCAAAGGTTAGGCTAGTTTATTTCCTGAAGTCCTTATGCTAAGCTAAGCTAGTCAAAAGCTTGCCCCAGCTTCCCCCAATGTTGAGGTATTCATCAACATCAAAAAAGCCTTCCCCAAAATGTCGAAATCTTTTTAGATAAGGCAAAATATGTCAGGTACTGGAGTCACTTTCTCTAGCAGTCAGTATAGACACATGATGCCATATTGAATGATCAAACAACAGTTTTAAATCCAAACCACAGCAGATCCATTTGTAAGATGAGTCACTCACCAAAGCTGCCTTTCAACACGCTGCCCTTTCTGCAGATTGACAACAAAGCGTGAAAGTATTTGCAGTCAGGATCACAAGCAGACACTCACTTGGCTTGTTAAACAAGTTTTTAGATGAAATGCCTAACACAGAAAACACAAACACATGGACATAAAGAGTGACATTCACACAAAAAATCCATACGCCTTCTTCTATCATCGTCAATCAGACCTCGAGCTGTCGACAAAAAGAAAAGGGTGTCCTTCACAAGGTAAACCAATACATTCTGGGGTTAAGACTTGGTGTTTGGTTGAGGTGAAGTACAATAAAGTTGTTGCCGTGGAGTGGTGGTTAAGTAAGCCCCAGGGAATGAATCAATGCTATATCCTCATAACTGATGGTGAGGATTTGTGTGTGTGTATAGATTTCAGTGTTTACATATTTTAAACTTCTTCCCACTGGTTGTTATGTGAATGTTGAAGTTTAGCAAAATAAGGATCATCACACCCCTTTTTTTTCTTCCTCTGTGACGCTGCAGGGAAATCACACCTGTGGGCTGTGGGCTTCTTTAGTCTTGACAACATTGAGAGAAGCATCTATGGAATCTGCTGCCTGACGACAATGAAGGCATGTTAACGCACGGGAGAATCCTTCAGCCATTTCTCACTCTGGATCTAAAGGATTAACTAAAGACGGAGGACTGATAGCAGATTAAGTGGAACATGATGGTGAGAATCAGCTCTTTTTTAAAATATTTATTTTATAAAAGAGTTAGACCTGAAGGATACATGCCAGAGAGAAATTCTCATTTTCATGGGTGTAGCTGGTTACACCTTGCTTCTCCCTTCACTGTCATTCAGGTATTGGGGTTGACTCACTGTGAGCCATGAAGTGCTGGAATGTAACTAAAAGTACTCATTATTCAGAATATATTACTTCAGAAAAACCCTTTAATATCTCTCGATTGTTAGCGTTAGAAATAATTACAATTGAGGTTGTATTTGGTTTTAGTATTTCCATTTTATCCATACCTCTATCACACTGCAATTTAGAACCTCGTTTGCAGGTTACGATTAATGCAAAATATAAATAAACTCATATTTATAATATCACTGGAATTATTTGTATTATTCATCAATGTGACACATTTGCAAATTGTATATCAGGAAAAAAATCTACTTTAAACAATGCTGGGTCATATAACATAACATTTCTTTTAGTAAATGGGAAATTCTTCATAATAACTATTTTAGTTTTGGTCCTTCAAGTATATTCTGATTCTCATTCTTGCGTACTTCAAAGATAGTACGATTTTGAATGAAGGCATTTTATTTGTAGCTGAGTATTTTCACACTTGTAATGTTAGTTTTAGTACAAGTACAAGATGCTTCTTCCACCACTGATTGCATGAAATAATAATAATAAATTGTATTTATATAGCGCTTTTCTCTGACTCAAGGTCACATTACAATATAAGGGAACACCATCTAACTGAATAATTACTTATACTTATTGATATTTGGGCTTTTTTACATTATCAAGTCACAGAACATATTAGCTAATTTATAAAACGGAAACTAAACTAGCAGATTCCTTTCAGCAAATATGAGACAATTATTTTAAAAAGGAGCAAAATATAGGAACATGTGAATACAGCAGTGCATGTTGGCGCAGATATTGTATAAACAGAATCTGTGTCTTGTGAAAGATTTAGAATAACGCAGAGAAGCATTCATTATGCTGCAGGTGAATTTACCTGTGCGCCGTTTCCTGCAAACCTTCCCGTAAGAAATGCTAGCTTGTTTTTGCAAACAAGCTAGTTGTCTTTGGTCATTTTCACAATGCATTACAATCCTATTGTCGTCTTTGGTTGATGGCCAGTGCTTGGGTTTCATCAGATAATTGCATGTCCTAAGACTAATTCACTATTCTGCCAACAATGCTCAAGAAGAAATTAAATGTATATTTTTGCATAGTTGGTCACTCACAAGCATATGTATATTTTCTTGAAAAATATAATTGACTGTAGCAATAATAAACAACAATGGTTTAAAAAAGTGGTTTAAAAAAGTGGTTTAAAAAAGGTTGCGTCTGAAATCAACAAAATGTATAAATTAGAACAACCTCAGCTACAATAGAGCTTTTTCCATTACTTTTTGACAATATGACAATCAGCCACCATGAACAACACCAGGACTATGAAACTAAACCAGCTATAATGCCTATTACACTTATTTTAAAACTTTTGTATTGATAAACATTATTTATTAATTAATTCACACAATTCTGAACATTTGCTTACTGTTAAAACTATAAACAAAGGCTGGCTTTTTAACCTGGTCAAGGGAGACATGTTATGTGTCAACTGATCTAATCCATTTTAATTTCGAAAGCACAACATCAAGACAAACAGTTCACTTGTAGAAATGCAAAACCATGGATGGCTTGTTTGGCAGCCAATGCTCTTATTCAATTGTTCTAATATTAGCCAGTTAATTTCTGTCACTTTTAAACCCATAGCCGCCCAAACCCCCGAGGACAAAGCATTTGATGAAGTCTTCCATCACCGCCTCCTGCGACGTCACGCAGCCGACCTACGAAGACCCCGGTGCACCGATGGTAAACACGAGAGTCTGTTGAAACAATGCATCTGAATGCATTAATTGTGGTGTGTCTGCCAAGGCCATTTCCATACTTGAATAATATGTAATTTGTCTACCCAGTGAATCAGAAATTGTATGAGTTCTTTCTTGACACTTCCACCCAGTGTTTCTGGTAAACAAAGGGGTTACAGGAACTGAACTACACACGGAACATGGTTCTTCCTCGTTTCAATGTTATCATGTACAAAGGGAATGACAGCACAGTGAAGCAGTGCACTTGGACCATTTTAAAACAAATGATTGGTTGACAGGCTTTGCTCTTGTCTCAATAGTTATAATATTAGCAGTTTATTGCTGTACCCCATAGGAGCCCAAACCTTCAAGTCCAACGCCCACCCTCACCAGCTCTAATGATGTCCAACAGTCTGTCTATGAAGAACCAGATTCACTATTGGTAAACACAAGTCTCTTTTTAAACACTTGTCTATGAATGCATGAATTGCTAAATGGTGGTTACTTCAAGGAACCCTAACAGATGAAACCATCCATGTTTGTTACACTGCGGAGAAGCTGGAGCAGAATCCAAACCCATAAATTAAATTAGGGATTGTTTTGGCTTGGCAGGCTTTCTGGTGATATTATATTAGACCGTTAATTTCTGTCACTTTTAAACCCCATAGGCACCCAAACCTTCAAGTCCAACATCTACCATCACCAGCTCCAATGACGTCACACAGTCGCCCTACGAAGACGTAAACGTAAACACAAGTTCTCTTTTAAACAGTGGATTGGTGCGTTTACTGGTACTTTTGCACATTACTGAAAAACACAGCTTGGGATACCACACACAATACAAGAAGGGCACTTGGAGTTGGTTGCTTGGCACTTGGTTATTTGCCAGGCATTGCTATTATCTTAATAGTTCCAATATTAGACCCTTACATTCTGTAACTATTAAACCCCATAGGCGACCAAACCTACAAGTCCGACGTCCACCATCATCAGCTCTAAAGACGTCCCACAGTCGGCCTATGAGGACCTGGATGCACATATGGTAAACTTGAGAACCTTTTTAACAGTGGTTCATCTGAATGCATGAATGGAGTGTGTGGTGTCTGCTGATATTTTTGCACATTACTTAATTCCACTCAATGGATACCATACACGATAGTAAAAGGGCATTCGGAAAGGGTGGGTTAGGGGTAGGGTAATCTGCAAAGGCCAATTCAATGAGTGAATAATATTCCAGTAACCCACCCAGTTCTTTCTTGGGCCATGCTACAATCTTCCACCAAGTGTCATGGTTGTTTGATAGGCATTGCTTTTATCTTAAAAGTTGTATCATTAGATGCTTCATTTCTGTCACTATTAAACCCCATAGGCACCCAAACCCTCAAGTCCAAAGTCCACCATCACCAGCTCCTTTGACGTCCCGCAGTCGGTCTACGAAGACTTGGATGCTCCGATGGTAAACACAAGTTCCTGTTTAAAATGTTGCCTTTCTGAATGCATGAATTGCTGAATGCCGTGTCTGGTGATTTTGGAAGTCATTTGTGTTCAACAAAACTACCGTACAGTAAAGGTGGGGTTGTTAACTTTTTCATTTAACCAACCTGTGACTTAGATCGGCTCAAAGATGTAATGAGTTCTTTCTTGGGCCATGCTACAAACTTCCACCAAGCTTCATGAAAATCCCACCAGTAGTTTGTCCGTCATCCTGCTGACAACCAACAAAGCCAACAGAGAACATGACTTCCTTTAAACCAATGATTGATGGTTTGAAAGTTTTTGCTTTTATCCTATATTTCTAATATTAGATGGTTCCTTTCTCTCACTACTAAACCCCATAGGCACCCAAACCCTCAAGTCCAAAGTCCACCATCACCAGTTCGTTTGACGTCCCACAAGTTTCTTTAAAAATAGTGGTTCATCTGAATACCTGAATTATTGATTTTGTATTTTTCTGATGACATTCAGTGTGGTGTAAAAATCCTTGAACCTATGTTTTTTTGTTAGCCTACTGTCACAGATGGAAGCCACTCGGATGTTAATGTCAAGCCTGTACCTCGTCCCAGGTCTAGAATACAACCAAAGTCTGAGCATAACAACAACAACAACAACACTGTTGACTCTTCAGACACAACTAGCGATACAACCGATGCAGTGGTGAGTGGTAATATACTCTCAATGATTGTCTGATGATAACATGTAGCATGCATTGATTGTATCATGTTCTTCTACCCTCAGAGTTCCCAACTCAATGAGCGTCCTGCAGACTTTAAGACGCCTCGTCCCGTTCGTCCTCCTCCACGACCGCCGCTGAGCAAATATATGACCTCCACAACAGCAGTCTATGGAGGCAATCACTATATGATTTCACAATATGAGCCAAATGTTAAGGTATGTTATATTTTAAACCAAATAATGGTACTTTTTCAATTTGTAAAGCTTGCTACATGTGTGTTGTTGCTATAAACATCACTTGCCTTAAAGGACTAGGTTTTTAGTATTAGTTTTGAGAGTGATTCTGCGCCGTTGATGTATCTTTGTAATTGCTAAGTTGCCAGTAATAGTATTAATTAAACAAATGAGATATAACACATTAATTAGTGAGCTTTAAATACGCTGGTCGGCTGACTTTGGTACTTTTGAACATAACTCTGTTAGAAATGGGGTGATATTGATTTTCTCTTCCAACTCTCTGCAAAATAGCTACTTAGGGCGGTGGTGGCGAAGTCGATAGGTACTTGGCTTGGCAACTGGAAGGTCACCAGTTCAAGTCCTGGCAAGACCAAGTTCCCCACACTGCTCCCCGGGCGCCGTTAAAAAATGGCAGCACGCTGCTCCGAACACTAGGATGGGTCAAATGCAGAGAAACAATTTCCCCACGAGGGATTAATAAAAGTCCATCTTATCTTATCTTACTGTGCGAAACGTTCAATTATCTCTGCTGTCAATATTATGCCTGGAGAGAATATCAGATATGTTATCTATCTTATCGTCTACTTTATCTTGGTTTATTGTTAGCTTTGTTTACTTATTTACAATGGTTTTATTGTATTGCCAGTTTATTTGATTCTCGTTTAACTTTGCTTCCGTAAAGCACTTTGTATTTGTGTTTTGCAAGGTGCTATGCAGATATTATGTAGAATTATTCTAACTTACTTCCTCCTTCATTTCTGTGGTAGACTGCAGCTGTCAGTCCTGAGAGAAAACCACCTTCTCCAGGGCCGGCACGCCCGCCTCCTCCCTGCATCGATTACACAAGACGTTCTAAAATGAAGCTACCCTCTGTGAAAAAGGTAAACATAGTTTCAAGGCTTTTATTGTCATGTGTGCATAGCGACAGTGTAGTTATGCACACAGTGTAGTTCTTAGGTCACAGGCTCCTCCAACAGTGCAACACAATAAAACAGATAAATACAATTAAATATAATATAATAGAAACAGTGCAGAATAGTCTATATTCAGTAATTGGAATATTGATATGTATAAGTTGCAAACAGATGAATGTTATGGATGTTCTTTCAAAAGTTCAGGTGTTTAACAGTCTTATGGCCTGTGGGATGAAACTGTCTTCACATACTTCACCTCCTCCTTCGTTTACTGCAACACTTGTTTGTTTACATAAACACCTGAAGGCACCTTTACATCACCAGTTCATGAATCAAAATGTTGCTTTTTCTGTCTTTTCAATATTTTCTTGGATAGAGCTCAACTGAAGAGAGTCCGCAATCCACAAACACCTACATCAGCTTCGTGCAACCCCCTTCAACTGTTTCTGATGGAGAGGTGAGTTCCCGCTGGAGCTCAGTAACCTGCATGATAAGAAAAGCTGTAATACATTCAATTATTTGCTTACTTTCACCTGCATTGTGCAACCATAATCGATGTCATTTCAGGTCACATACAGCCCAGACAGACCTGCAGTTCCGCCTCGGATCTGGGCTTCCTCCCTGACTCGCTCTAAGTCGATGCCGGAAACCTCGCCTACACAGGTATGAGAGACACTGCAGGCTACAGGTGATGGACCGGTTCCAAAACAATAACAAAAGGAGCTGAAACACTTGCGTTTGTCATGCAGTCATGGAAAATCAAATGCGTAAGGGTTGACTGGTTATTAATAAATGTGACGCTGTTCAGTCTGTATGGAATGCAGAAACAAAGGAGACAGTCCAAGTGCAGTGTCTGCTCTTAACAGGAAGTGAGCTCTCCCTTTGGTGCACCTAGTTTATTTTGCATGGGCAGATTATCAAACAATGGGCCCCTGGGAACAGCTAGGCAAAAGGGCCCACCACCTCTGGCAATCAGACTGTATATATAAATACACTCTGAATGAGTTGTGTTGTTTTTTTGTGCCTCTTTCTGGTCAATATGTATTTTGTAATTGTTTTGGTCAATTTGAGGTGCTTTATAATTGTTTTGTGTGTCTTTGTAGTCTTTTGTGGTCATTTTGAGTCTCGTTCTAGTTGTATTGTTTGTCCTTGCCGTTGTTACACATTTCTTTGTAGTCCTTTTGAGTCTTTGTGTAGTTGTTTTATGTCAGTTTATGGTTATTTGGAGCTCTCTGTAGTCTTTTGTGGTCATTTTGAGTCTCGTTGTAGGGTTATTACTTACTTAATCCTCTCTGTCCCCTCCTCTGGCATAAGGCCACATGGTCTCCCTCCATTATTTCACCTAAAACTACAACCTTATGGTGACGTTAGAGAGATGGCATTCATTATTTTGCCTAAATGTCTTTATATAACAATGACAGACTGACACAGACAAACAATATCAAATATTTAGTATTTCCGTAGCAAGATGTTGTTTCTGCAGTTGTGTGAAAGTGTTATTTTTTTCTCTATCTATACAGACCAGACCACCCCCACCCTGTTTCACCCCGCCTCCCCCACCTTCAATAAACACAGATTCGGAGTGGATGTACAGTGAGATCGAGCACTACCTGGACATCCTGCCAGAGGATGAAGATAAGATAGTAAGAGAAACAACACTCACTGTTTCCTTATCTTGTTTAGTTAAGACTCTCCACTTCCATCTTAACCCAGTTGTACATTTAAAAAAATAATAATCTAGTCAGATAAAGGGGCATGGACCTTTTTACTAAGCTCAATATAAACTTGGAGTGTATATGTTACTATACAGGATGCATCTATGCGTGCTGTATACGCACATATACTGTGTTGACAACTCCTCAGCCCCATAAAGAGTGCATCAATATGTTGTGAATTTAGTCTCCTGTTGTCCGTAGGATTTCCTTTTTCTATAATTATTGATTTACATAATCTTACAGGATATTCTCCAGGTTAAAGATAGGAAAAGAAAGAAGTAAATACAATTGCGAAAAGAAAAGGGTAACATTTGGCTCTATATCTTTGTGTGTTGATATGTGTATGGAGTGTGTGTATGTGCTGTGTGTGAGCTACCTGTGGGGCTCCGAGCCGATACAGTGCTCGCAGTAACAGTCACACCGTCCTGTGCTCCCACTCCCACTGGAGGGAGGAGAGGGGCGAGGGACTGTGCGACACACAGTGAGCCACTGCGAAACCTGAACATGGACACACACACACACACACACACACACACACACACACACACACACACACACACACACGCTTTCATTTATTTCTAATCCATTCATCTCTGTTTATTTAACACTTGTAGACTGTGACTTCAGACAGGCCAAAGTTTCGCTACCAGAGTGGCATCTCCACTTCTCGTCAACCGTCCACAGACGACAAAGAGGTACGCTTTTCTAAATGGATCACTTGCTCCACTCCTTAACCTCAAACTAAACTCATCTGTTTTTCACAGGACATTATCGGGATGTGTCGATGGTTGAAAAGAGTCTCAAGTAAGTGCAACATATTGTTTTCTAGATAGATATTCTGGCATTTTCTTGAAGACTTAAGAGGCAATATTAATGTATATAGTGTATACAGTATAGTGTCTGTATTCTTTGGGAAAGAAATGTCCAATAAATAAAAACCATGCAGTAAGTGAGCTCGAGAGAGAAGAGCACGATCAAAGTGGGGCACAACAAATCATTCATTTAAATGATAATGATCTTTCTTTTTCTCGCAACACCTTGATAGTTCATTGGTTGAAATCTAAAATAGTTCCAAGATCCCGTTTCTAATCTGAGTAATGTTATCTTTTCTAAATATCAGTAATCATTTTACAGTATGTAAATACATGTGGCCCATTTATGCATTAATAATGAAACACTCCAAATGCACTCCTTTTTTTGGTTCTGAAACAGTGCAATGTAGCAATGTATTGCAAGGACACATGAGGGGTTCATGGTATACAGTGTTTCCCATAGTAAGGCAAGGCAAGGCAAGTTTATTTATAAAGCACCTTTCAACACAAGGCAATTCAAAGTGCTTTACAAAAAACGAAAGACATTAAGAAAATGGCATTTAAAATCAGTCATTAAAAAGAAAAGAAAATAAACATTAAAAGAAAAAATACATGGATAAAAGAAAAGTCTTCAGTCTGGATTTAAAAGTGGTCAGAGTTGCAGCGGACCTGCAGGTTTCTGGGAGTTTGTTCCAGATATTTGGAGCATAATATCTAGTAGATTGATTGATTTATTTTTTGCTTTTTATTTTGGTCTAATCATGGATAGTGAGGTGGGCTGATGATCGGAAGGTTGCGAGTTCAAATCCCGCTGGAACACCACCACTAGTATGCCCTTGAGTAAGGCACTTAGCCCTCAGGTACTCCAGGGAGAATGTCCCTGTAATTGGTCATTGTAAATCGCTTTGGACTAAGGCGTCTGCTAAATGCCTAAATTGTAAATTATATTTTTGGGAGAATAAACCCCACAGATCCTCAACTCCGGCGTGTCTCACTCACTAAGGTGCGGTGCGGTGCCCCCACAAATAGAATCAAATTCTGTGGGAAACACGGTATATATATTCTCTATCTTGTAGAGGTCCTCTGATCTAATGTCTCTGTTCTGTCACTCCAACAGAATCTGACTGCATGGCTCCGTCACTGTATGGCCTCAGTATAGAGGAGGAAATCAGGTAAACACAGATCAATCCCTTCTTTGCAGTAACAACATCATTTTGGTGCAATGATCTCCATTATACAATAGTTATGGAAACTTAAAGTGTAGTTTTTAGTTTTTCTGATTAAAATAAGGAAAGTTAGAGGAATAATTTGAAACAACTTAAAGGGGACCTATCATGCAAAATCTTATCAAAATCTTATCATGCAAAATCTTCTAATTTACAACATGACCTTTTGCATTGTAGGCTAACGTAATAATCAAGGTTAAAAGGCTAAAACATCACATTTAAAGGTTGAGGTAGATTGAAATCAGAATATCAAATAAATAAACGAAAATTCAACAAAAACATGTATTTGAAAATAGGAAATGAAGTAAAAATAGCAGGAAAAGATAAAAAAAAATACATTAAAATGTATTTAAATGAAAATATTTATAAAAACATCAGATGTGAAATACAATTTGTTTTTTACAATTAAAGATAATTTAAATAACAATAATTATGGAACAAATAAAACATAAGTAGTACTTATGTGTGTACAGTATATACAGTGCAAACATATTTATTTCGCTGTCGCTGTGCAGGTCATTCAACGAGAGAGCGATGAATGTGAAAAAGGCCCTGCGTCTCTACAACCTCCTGATGATGAAACGCAGCGACTGCATGAAGAACATCATCACAGAGTTCAGCACCATCTCAGAGAGCCTGGACAAGATGCAGAAGAAAACCAAAACCATGGACATCGCCGGAGGAACCACGGGTGCTGTGGGAGGAGTGACCGCAGTCCTGGGCATCGCCTTCGCTCCGATGACCATGGGGGCCTCGCTGATCGCTACAGCTGTTGGAGCCGGCATGTTGGCGTCCGCTGGAGGCATGGGGGCCCACACTGCGAAGACCAACAAGAAGAAGTTGGTGAACAGGATGACAGTGGAGAAACTAGTGTACGACTACAAGGGAAATGTGGTCGAGCCGGAGCTTTGTCTGGGTTTTATCCTCTCTGGGATGAACGAGCTACGGAGGCACGATATCGCCAGGATTCAGAGGGCCGGAGCCCAGACTGACGCTCTGAAAGTGACACATCTGGCACAGACGGTGTTTAACATGAACTACGATAGGAGGTCGTCGGTTCCACACACAGGAGGGATGGCATCTGAGAGACTGCTGCTGGCGTTTGCAAAAGATATGGATCTGTATTTCACAGAGAAGGAAGGGCAGAAGCTGAAGAAGTCCATTAAGAGCAAGTTTTCCGGTAGAGTTCGTCTACTGTCGGAAAATCTGCAGGAGGAACTGAACCAGATGATTCTTCTCTGGGAGAAGTTTGGTTGAATCAAAATACTGTGTGTGTGTGTGTGTGTGTGTGTGTGTGTGTGTGTGTGTGTGTGTGTGTGTGTGGTGTGTGTGTGTGTGTGTGTGTGTGTGTGTGTGTGTGTGTGTGTGTGTGTGTGTGTGTGTGTGTGTGTGTGTGTGTGTGTGTGTGTGTGTGTGTGTGTGTGTGTGTGTGTGTGTGTGTGTGTGAGAAAAAAAGTTGAATTGTTGAACTGGAGAAGACATGCCTTATTTAGTTCATTTTTGTCCTATCGGTTTTGTCTAAATATGCTGCTTTTTTAAATATATTTATTGATGTACAGTACTTTTGTCAACTCTGTGGTTTTTACATGTGCTATATAAATAAAATTGGATTGGATTGGATTTACTAATTATATTTTAATAAACATTTAATATATTTATTTTTAACGTGTGGTCTGCAATTATTATCTTGTAACGCACTTTGTCACTTAGTTTTAAAATGTGCCATAACGATAGATTATTATCATATTTAAAACATATTATTTTGATCAGAAGACTACATTTGCACGACTAGTAAAACCCATTTAAATCAGGTGTCATAGCGGCAGCAGCAGCAAGACGAGACAATAACAGGATAGGGCAGCTAAGTGTACATATGGTACACAAAGGAATATAATAATATACAAAATAAGTACAAATAAGTAACAGTAATCATTTAAATGACAATATAATATATAGACTCGGACATATAGAATATACATACAAATATATGTATTTTTTACTGTGTATATACATTTTTAAATTCTAATGATTATTTTAATTTTAATTATTTTTGTATCTATCTATCTAGAAATAGGTACATCTGATAAATATAAACATATGTGAATAATTATTAATATGATAAATATATATAACGTTTATGCGAGTTACATACAATATCCTAAAACACAACCAGTAATACCTGTACCAGGGATTACTTTTTCGGACGGCAGCAAAGAACTCAAGGAATGTGGAAGACAAACAGACTGGCGGAGTGATATCGTCTGCAATGCGGAAGGATACAGCCAGTCCTCGCTTGAAGTATATATGCACAGCCGCACGACCTACGCCATTTTCCCTTCAGAGAAACAACAAACATTAACATCGTCGATCATCGCTACCTCTGGCGAAATGGCAGTGTGAAAGTGTGCCGCGACCTAGCAGCAGCCAACAAAACAGTGCATCCAACAAGTGCACTAAGTCACTTCAAATTCAGCAAACATGTCGTAAGTATTATTTTATTATTATTAAGTAATATTTGGTCGATGACAGCTGTCCGCCTCGAGAGCGTGACGTTCCCGCGGGCGCGACATTCTATCACATTTTAATTAAAAGATTATTTTTGACACTTTAAACTAATATTTACTTTATCTAAATGGTCGAATTGCTAGCTAGATAATATGATTATCTACCGGGGTGACGCAACACCTCACATGAGTTAAAGTTACATGTTGTTCCTTAAACACAGTCATTAGACCATGTTATCCAATCTAATCAAACCACAGCTTTGATACATTTGTTAAATATATTCAGTGTTATTGTCATATGTGGCAACGTGGCAGCTGGCAAAGTGGTTCATCCTCTTTGTGTGTTAAAATGGCGGCTTGTGAAGGCGTATAAGGACAAAAGTGTGGCTGTTTATAAAGAGGGAGGGTGACGTCATGTGAGGAGACAGGCTGACGTCAGAGTCACAAGACTGGGAGCACGTGATGTGAAGCACTGCAGGGGGGGCGGTGTTAAGCCAAAATGAGATCAGAATCATATTTTTTTTAAACATGACACTATATTATTAATTACTATATTATATTATATGTATATATTACTATATACTATTTATATTGTTGAAACTTTTATATTTGATATTTGTTTTACTTTTTCTAAGTTACTGTAATGTTTTGCCCTTATTATTATTATTTTTTAAAATAATAATAGAACTTTAATATATTATATTATAGAGACCAGAGAGTGCCTTTATTGGAGATGAAGAGTTGAAAGGGGGAGATAGAAGGGATGACATTGCCTGAAATGTTCGCCTCTCTCAGGAGTCCAACCCTCTTACTTGGCAGCGGACACCTCTATCAGAATCAGAATACCTTTATTAGTCCCACAGAGGGGACATTTGCATCGTTACAGCAGGAAAGAGCCACAGACAGCTTAATGTTACATAATGTAAAGAAACGTACGTAACGTAATTAACGTACGTAATCATAACTTATTATGATATAATGAAAAAAAAAAAAAAACTTTTCAAAATACAAATCCCGTAACAGTAGCTAGATAGGCTTTATTGACTTCATTATGTCTCTAATGATCTGATTTTCACCCACAAATGTCTTCTCTTCCCCATCCTCAGGTCCTTCTTGGAAACCCTCACCACTGCTGCTTACAACAGCATAAAAGACTTCAAACCCTTCCTATCACGGTCCCCTCTCGTGACCAACAACAGCCACTATGACCACGATGATGACCAACTCACTGTTTGGCCTGGAAGACATGGAGGCCCTTCTCTGGGCTCCTTCCTCTCCCATGGCTGACCTCATCACCTTCCCCTCTTCACGCCCTGACCTCAAAGATCAACAGGAAGTAGGAGGACGAGGAGGAACCTCATTGGTTGGGGACACGTCACCTGTGTCGCCCCTCTCCTCCTCATCGCTGTCCACTTCCTCCTCCCCTCCTCCATTTTATTCCCCTCCTCCCTCGCCGTCCTCCCTCCTCCTGCAGGGGGACAAAGATGGGATGGAGTCTGACCTGCTGTCCCTCCCCTGGTTGGGCCACACCGGTCACCTGAGACAGAACTCCATCTCAGGTGACATAAAAGGTAATAATATACATTTTAAAAAGCCTTATGTGTATTAGGGCTGCTCGATTATGGCAAAAATCATAATCTCGATTATTTGGGTAAATAATTGATATCACGATTATTAAAAACGATTATCCATTTACTTTGAAAACATCCATTTATTGAAAAGAAAATGTTTAACAGTTGAACTTTAAGTATAATTCAACTGAAGAACCAATACAAAAGTATAGTAAAAGTATTAAAAAAATTAAATAAATAATCGTTTCATTTCGATTATGTTGTTTTCATAATCGTTGCAAGACAAAATCGTAATTGCGATTAAAATACGATTAATTGAGCAGCCCTAATGTGTATAGGACTTTTCATACACAGGTGATTTAGCACACAACATAAGACAGACCGAAAATAAGGCTCTCAATTGTCAAATATTAAGACCTATTAGGAAACATCCAGCATATGATAACATTTGAAAGAATAGAATAACTGCAATGAAACAATACAAAAGTTAACAACATTTTGCTAATTAAAAGCTAGAAATGTGGGTTTGTAGCCGTTGTTAATCCCCTGCCTTCTCTGCCCCCACAGAGGATGTGTTCGGTGACTTCGACTGGATGGCAGAGAGGGTGGATCTGAGCGATTTCGACCTGGACTCTCTGATCCCCGACGAAGACTCCCCCAGCTGCTCAGAAGACCTCCTCGCCTCCCTCGACTGCCCCATGGAGCTCGACTCCCTCCCACTGCCCACTCTCCCAAATCTCCCCTCTGCTTCTCTTCCAAGTATCCCTCCGCCCCCCACTGTGTGCTCAGATCCTCCCGTTGTTATTACACTGGATGAGCCTGAATGCTACTTTGATGACCAGGACGTTCCCCTGTGCGTCCCGGAGCTGGAAATCAAATCCGAGCCCGCATCTCCAGATCCTGCGTCCCCATTGGTCGATTCTCCCTCCTCCCCGGCCTACACCTTAGATTTGGGCAGTGAAGTGGACGTTTCGGAGTGCGAGATGAAGCCGATGGTGGCTCCAGTCGTCCCTCAAGTCGTCCCTCAAGTCGCCAGGATAGTGCTCTCCCTATCCCCCACCCGAATCCTCCTGGTTTTGGCCCCTAAACAGGAAATCGGCATCACCACTGTAACCGCCACGTCGCAGATCGTTCATTCCTCCTCCTCCCCCAGAAGCAGACCCTACCCAGAGCCTGCATGTAGAACCAGCCCGCCGCCGTCTCCCAGCATCAAAGTCAAGCCACAAGGTCGGGAAGGCAACGAAAAGACGTCCTTCAAAGCACCGAAGGCGAAGAAACTGAAGAAGATGGAGCAGAATAAGACGGCTGCCACGCGGTACCGGCAGAAGAAGAGGAGCGAGCATGAAACGCAGTCTGAGGAGCACACGCGGCTGGAGAGGAAGAACATGGAGCTGACGGAGAAAGCCGAATCCATGGCCCGGGAGATCGAGTACCTGAAGGAGCTGATGGAGGAGGTGCGAACGGCAAGGGGCAAAAAAGATGACCCCTAGTGGCCGGTAGATGAAGTGTGTGTGTGTGTGAGAGAAAGTGACTATGAGAAAGTGGGCTTTATTACTTTTTAAGAATGAGCTTCAGTAAAGCATGTGTTCTGTCCACACAGTATGGACACAACTCCTTTTTAATACACTGCTATTAAATATAAACAATAGAGTATGGAAACAAGTATTTTCCATTCAGTATATCAACTTGTGTGTTTTTTGTAATGTATGTATTCTATTTCTGGACCCTACAAGCCTGCCAGTAAGATGTATTTTAAATAATGATGTATTATAGTGAAATTGGACCATCTCTTAATAAAGAGTCTTAAACATAATTCAGTCTTTTGGTGTGACTTCAATAATTGAGTTTCGACTATGCTATTAATGCTACATGAATTCTACATGCATCACAGTACATGAATGCTAGTGTTTATGGCATGAACAGAAGGTTTAACATGCAAGCAATTGGGTGTGGTTAATAGTGGTGCATACAACACAGTGAGGGAATAAGAAAAGGAGCAAGAATAGAACTATTATAAAAAGACAATATTTGTATTTAACATTAAACAAACATTTTAGACGGAATATAAAAAAATTAAAAAAGGGAGCTGAGCCAGAAGGCAAAGCTCTCTGTCTACCGGGCCATTTTCGTTCCTACCCTCACCTATGGTCATGAAGGATGGGTCATGACCCAAAGAACGAGATCGCGGATACAAGCGGCCGAGATGGGTTTTCTCCGCAGGGTGGCTGGTGTCTCCCTTAGGGATAAGGTGAGAAGTTCGGTCATCCGGGAGGGACTCGGAGTTGAGCCGCTCCTCCTTCGCGTCGAAAGGAGCCAGTTGAGGTGGTTCGGGCACCTAGTTAGGATGCCACCTGGGCGCCTCCCTAGGGAGGTGTTCCAGGCACGTCCAGCTGGGAAGAGACCAAGGGGTAGACCTAGGACCAGGTGGAGGGATTATATCTCTTCGCTGGCCTGGGAGCGCCTTGGGACCCCCCAGTCAGAGCTGGTTGATGTCGCCAGGGAAAAGAAAGTTTGGGGCTCTCTGCTGGAACTGCTACCCCCGAGACCCGACCACGGATAAGCGGGAGAAGATGGATGGATGGATACAAAAATAAAAACTAAGGACAGTGAAAATACGACATAAAACCAAGATTACATGACAGTGCAGAATCATGTTTATACCTGAGAAGCATTTGGTGCATACATAAGCACAGTAAGAGGAATAAGGTTGAATTTACAACCTATTTTACCTGGCATATATTTAAGCAATAGCTCACGACAAAATCACGTACCTCCAATGAAAAAATAAGGTATAAAATGAAGGAAATACATTTCAAGAGACTTATCATTGTACTAATATGTGTGTAAATGTTTGGCCTTTTATAATAAGACCTCAGAGTTTCATTATTCTGCTACATTTTCACGATAACTGAGTGATTCTGATGGGGACACCAAAGTTACTTTATAGTGATATTGACCCAGATGTGAGCGTCTTGGTCAATAAGTCCTTGCTACATGTTTGTAATTTCCGTTTGTTAGTTAGTTTCGTAACGGACGTAATGTAACAGTTAGTTGTAACGGTTGTAGCTTTTCTCAGACGCGGAGGGATACTGACTTGTGAAAAGTAACTACAATTCTACCCGTGATATACGCTCATTATATCACGGCTAAGAACGAATCAGATTGCTTGATTTGACTTGTCCGTTTAATAAAAATACATAACTGCAGGTGATTTGTAGGCGATCTATGCAATTCACCTTAGTTTAGGTTGAGTTTGAATGGGTTTCAGTCTTTAGAGTTTAACCCTGCCTCCAACAAAGAGTTTTTGTTCCCGGTCTGATAATACATAACAATGTGGCTGTCCATCTGAGTGGAGCCTCTAGACTAGGATAATGAAGCCCGCCTGACCAACAGCGCGCTGCTGACCCATGGATTCAATCACTGACAGTCATGTGAGGTCAATGCAACACAGAAACACGAAGCCCTTCTTTTGCACTAACAATGCCAGTTTGTGTGTAATGGAAATGGTGATATAATAGCTTAAATAAAGTGCAATCTTCATATAATGTCACTTTTAATAATAGGTCCTAGTGTATCCTTAGAGATGTGGAAGGTGTGAGGGAGAGAAACTCCCTCTGGATGGTGTCGTGTCATGGTTAAGGACGGGGAGGCTTTATGGTGTAATGGTGGGGGTGTTTAGATGATGCCTAAGGGAATTTAAGGGTGGGACCAGTTGGCTCTACTCTATAGCGTGACTGTAAGCTGTGTTCTGGGTGCAGAACTTCTCTGATGATGAAGTAGCTCTGTTCCTACTTTTAGGATTGATTTCACTTGTACATTGACTTTCTTTATTCATTTATGAAATATAACAAAAGACAAACTTTGTCCATGAATCATTTATCAGTTTCTCTTAAGAATTTCCTCCACAAAGGGAACTTTGCAGACCATTTCCATGAACTACACTACTGGAAAGGGAAACCCCCAAAGTGCCCCATGTTTTTGAGCTTATGTTATCCAAAGCCACTTACATACACTTCAAATTTGAGGATAAATACGGGAGAAATTTGGGGTTAAGTATCTTGCCCAAGGACACTTCCACCGCTGACCCTCTGATATCTAATGGGCTAAAACCATTTCAAATTCCACTTAATGAGCTGGATAAAGCAACATATGTTTCCATCCCTGTCTCTAAGCAGAACATTACATGAGGGTGTGTTGAATGGGAAAAAGTCCCATCCTTTTGCTGATGAAACGCAGTACCACCAGTATCAGATCAAATGTCTTTGAATGTGATTTCTCCCTCTGTTGATCTATATTTCGAAGAGACCAGAAATGCATAATGTGTGCTAAAAACACTTCATTTGTCAAAGTCTGTGGGAGAATAGGATAGTCAGTGAGAGAGGGATAAAGAGAGTGCTGACCTCGGCACAGCTTGTATAATACCCAAAAGAAAGTGTGTGTGTGTGTGTGTGTGTGTGTGTGTGTCTGTGTGTTCAGCCAACAACAGACCCTGGCTGTGCACACTGTAATTGTTGGTCCAGGCTTTCTTCCAGATAGCTTAAGAGACGATCTTTATCTGGTGGAAGGCCAGAGTCAAGATGGTGCAGAGCTACTTACAATGGGATAAACATTTCCTCCAGAACAAAACAGAAACATCTTGGCTAACTGTAAATACTTTCTCTGTAAATGCATTCATTTTTCATGGGAACCTTTTGGCTTCAGATTAACACTGTGACTATAACATTAAGCATCACAGTAAACATAAGGCTTAGTACTAAACCATTGTACAATGTGTTTACCTTCCACTCTTCATTGTTGTATTTGAGAGAAAGAAGGTAAGATCAAGATGAATACACTCTGAATCAAATCAAATCAAGTTTTATTCATATAGCACATTTATAAACGATTTTTGGTCGAGCCAAAGTGCTGTACATAAAATAAAAATAGCCTACAGTAGAGACACTTTACAGCAAATACAACAACACAGATTGTTCAGAATATCAGTATGACAAAAACGACACCCTCTGTCCTTAGACCCTCTGTCCTCAGACCCTCTGTCCTTAGACCCTCACATCGTACAAGGAAAAACTTCCAGAGAAAACCCACAGTTTAAAGGGAACATGGGAGAAACCTCAGGGAGAGCAACAGAGGAGGGATCCCTCTCCCAGGACGGACAGACGTGCAATAGATGCCGTGTGTAAATCGAAGAGATAATACATTTGACAGCATATAGACCGAATGTTAGGAAAGTCATGTGTCTGTAATAAGAAGATGAATCCACGTCAGCTACAATCCTGTGGAAGCCATCAGGGAAGCAGCATGGCGAGACCCAAGGCAGGACCGCAGAGACAGGTTCAGCCACGACCCGAAGTCCACGACTTGATCCAGAACTCAGGATAGAGGATCCAGGACACAGGACTACAGCAAGAGGATCAGCCTCGACTCCGGATCCCGGCGTAGATATAGATACAAAACAAGAAAAAAGATTTGGCTGGGTTAATTGGAACTACATAGTCACAAAAGGCCACATCCTTTTTCCTCATTTAAAGTTGGTTGAAACATAATGACATACAATACAAGGCAAGATCAACAAACCTGTACAAATTACAGCATATTATGCCTCCTGTGTCCTAACATGTTTGGCAAGGTATACGTTAAATGTATTTGTTTAAAAGCTTAAAAAACTCAGTCTAAGTATCCTCATTACCATGGTTGGTATTCTGTGGGGAAGTTTGGTGACAAACCTGCTTGCTACAGCTACACCTAGTGACGATACAGCACAATTACTACTCCCACAACAATAATTGAATGTCTCTTAAAAGTCTATCTCTGCACTCGTATAGTCAAGATGGTGCCAATTCTATCAACATTGCCTTTTTTTGAGGCATACCTTTAGTGGGTCATGACCTCATGACAGATTGAGTATGTGTTCACCCCCTGTCTTGTGTCTGCTTCCTGTCTCTGTGTTTTCCCTTTGATTACTGATTCTCTTCACCTGGTGCCCTTGTGTTTTTCGTTTTAGTTCTGCATGTATTTAAGTTCTCAAATTACTAATCTAAGATACTCATAAACGCACTTGAAGTATGAAGTGACCGTAGTAACTGTAACCTTTGAGCCAAGCATTACATCCCCATTATTAATCAATCGATGCTTTCTACTGATCTGTGAAGGTTTTCATTGTCATTACCATGGGCTTCACTTTGTTAGAAACAGTGGTGGGTGTAGAGGAAACTTCTGTGTAGCATGCAGTGGAGTCACCGACTCAGGAAGGAGACACGGGAAGAGTCGGAGCTTTGATGTCAAACCACTGTGATTTATTTGGAGTTGGTACCGGAGTATTCACATCACAAATCCAAGAGTCAGAGGTTCTGACTCCACGGTAGAGTTGCCACGTCAATTCTGGAGAGCCTCTCTCTTGCCAGCCCATCTAACTGGTTTCGCAGAGAGTAAACAACATATTTGAGGAGATAGCCTAAACAGTGTGGGAACACAGAGCTACTTGCCTCGGACACTTATGACCTCGAAGATTTTACCTTGGAGTCCACAAATACAGAGAAGGAAGTGTCCCAGTGTACCCACAACACAGACCATCTGTGACCCAGTATTGACCGGTCACAGAATGGGAACAATAACATTATTGGCTAAGCCGCCTGTGTCCTTAAAGAAGGTAAACAGACATCGAGGTTTGTCCTGTATGTTACTAATTGGCGTCTTATGATAATTATTTCCACAACAGTGGGGACAATTTCTCCATATTTAACATCAGCATAGCAGAAGACAAAAGATGCCACCCACCCTGAGTGATGAACCTCATGCATAGACCTCTGGACCAAAGCCAATGTCTTGCTGTGATTGAGAGTGCATTTTAACTTTTATGCGCACAACGAGCAGCCAGGTATTGAGAACAGAACATGACATGAGTAAAAAATATATAAATGCATAAATACAGAATAAATACAGGAATAAATACACGTGAAAAAAACTGAAATAAATACGTTTAGAAATAAATACAGGAATAAATACGTTTAGAAATAAATACAGGAATAAATAAACACTAAGTAAATAAATGTATAACTAAAAAAATACAAGTTGAGAATAAAACAGAACACACATATCTTTAATGTATTTCTATACTTATTTTTACGAACATTAATATATTTATTAATTTCTGTGTCTGTGCGTGTTTCACACAAGGTTGTTCTGCTTGGTAGCCTTGTATTCTGTGGGTACTGTGGGGGAAACTTCTGAAGCAATTGGAAACAGGACTCAGAGAGACACGAGGAGAGCTGGAGCTTTGATGGCAAACACTGACGGTTTATTTGGAGTTACGGCCGGAGAATTGACAAAACAGGTGGTGTGTCACGAGTGGACACAGCGGTTGCCAAACCAATTCTGAAGAACTCTTCTGCAGCTCGAGGTTTTAACTTCAGAGTGTAATAATCAACATTCTTTATCAGCGAGACTAAACAATTATGGACCCTGAATCTAACTAGAGCTCTCGTCCATAGGAAAGAATGTGCGCCAGGGAACCTAAGTCCCTGAACAGTAAACTACCTCATGGCGGCTTGTGCTCTGTCATAGACTGGCAACAACAATGCGCCCAAGCTGCTCCTCCTTAAAGTGGACCTATCATGCTATATTTGAAAAATATATTGTAGGGCCATACCTATACAAAACATGTCTGCGAAGTTTTTTTTCAAAATACCAAACAGATCACCCATTGTAGCCATGCCTCATACTGCTCATACCCCTCTTTTGCAGCCCTGTAAGAAAAACGAGGATCTTGGGTCCTTAGCTTGAAAAAAAAAAGAGGAGGCGGAGCTAATGCCTGATCAGAATTCTACCGGAGATAAAGTTAAATTCGGTTTTGATAAAACGCCATCCTGTTTAAACCACGTCAAGGATTATTTCTGAAACAGTATGGAGTTCAAATGCTTTTTCTCTTGCGGGTTTATCACAAGGTGAGTTCTTTTTTTATTTCCTGCTTTTTAAACACATGTGCTCTCCAGTACAGGTTAGCTCTGAGTGTTAGCGAGGCTTGCTAATGTAAACAAAGACGTCCAAAACACGTCAGGCATTATTTCTGATAGCAACTTTCTGTGGGTCCGCCGACGTCACAGCGGATGGACACGTCACAGCGGATGGACACGTCACAGCAGATGGAAATCTGTATCCGCTCGTTGTACACCCATTTTTAAAAGATTTGGGTACGGAGGAGAAGAGAGAGGGTTTTATTTTCTGACGCTGCGTGAGTTCCCCGACGCACCGGGGACACATATTTATGTATAAAAGACATCACAAAGTGCATTTTGCATGATAGGTCCCCTTTAAGAGAGATATCAGAAATTCCCAAGGCCGTAGAACTATGCCATGGGAAAAGAGACAGTAAAGAGAAAATGATTAACTGTGTCGAAGGTTGAATACCTGCAAATTATTCCCTAACAGATACGACAACATTTATAAGAATTGTACTTTCGATTGCTCTGAAAGTTGTGCACGTGTCTTTAACACTATGTTTGAGTTGCTATAATATTTTATTTCACTTCTTCTGTCCAGTCCCCCTTTTATTTGGAAGCTTTGTGTTGAACCGCAGTGACTCTTCTCTCGTCAATAAATATTTCAAAAGCTTACAGCACCGGGAGTTTCCGGCGTATTCATGTTCTGTAAACCGTAAAGCCCCCTGAGACAAAAGTACAATTTGTGATATTGGACTGATTAAATCAACTTTGATTTACTTTTATTGATGTATTTTGCGCAAGAAGTAAACTTCACTTCAGAGACCTTAACAGACAGATATAAATGTTTATTGGCGTCAAAAATTGTGTTGCTATTAAAGGTTTTGCTACTACCTAAAACTCAGTAACAGGAGTGTAAGGCAGGGGTGTCAAACTCAATTTCAACTCGGGCCACATTAGCATCATGGTTGCACTCAAAGGGCCAGTTTTATATATAAGACTATATAAGAATAAATATATAAATATTGAATATATATAAAATAATGTATTATATAACATTATTGCCTCTGCATTGGATTATTATCGGATAGGGTAATAACTTCATAATTAACTACGTCTGAAAGCAGAAGTCTAGGGCAAACAATTGCAAGTCTCTTCAGTGTGCATGTCACAAAATGATTTAAAAAGAAAAGCCAAATTCTGAAAAAAAGAAGAAAAAAAGTGACATTTTGAAGAAAAAAGTCAAATTCCGAGAAAAAAAGTCTAATTTGAGATGCATTGTGGGACATGTAGTTTATGGGCAATGTGCTTCTGTAAAGCGGCATGTAATAATAATAAACATATTATATTCTTTGCATGCTCTTGTGGGGCCACATTAAATGAAGTCGCGGGCCGGATTTGGCCCCCGGGCCTTGAGTTTGACACCCCTGGTGTAATGGATGGGTTTTCTAACAGGTTTGAGGTCTTTGATTTTGAAGTTCTTTTCCATTATAGCAGTGAGATGGTGTGGGAATGGGTTCAAATCCCGAAACTATGTTTCAAATGTCCATCCATCAACACTGTGATTTCGGTGGGAATGTGGGTTGGAGAAGCGTCTTAAAAATAAAGAATTTAATAATTAAACCAAAAAAATAAATAATTTAAAATAAAAATAAAAATATATATATATGTATGTATGTAGAGAATGTATACATATTATTATAATTATTTAATAAAATAATAATCAAACAAATACAATTAAATAATTGTACAAATACACGAAAATAAAATAGTGGTAAAAATAAAATATTAATTCTATTAAAAAGAATAATAAATAATATATATAAGAATGAGGCTGTAGCTCAGTGGGGTAGTGCGCTGATCTTCAGAGGGGGTTCAATCCCCACTGCAGTCAGCATGTCACTTTGTAGCCGTGGGGACTGCCCACAGTATTGCGTAACATGTAATGCACTGTATATTAAAAACATATATAATGATAATACAAAAAAAAAAAAAAATAATATATTTTAATAAAAACAATACAATACATAATTTAATTTAAAAAGTAAAACATAATAAAGATAAAGAATAATAATTAATAATGTGTGTCGTGTTTTATTCTCAACTTTTATGTATTTATTTATGCATTCTTTTTTTTCCATATTTATTTATGCATTTATTTATAATTTTATTTATTTCTTCTTGTCATCGATGACGTCACTGGCCAAAAACGATACAAGCCTCGATACACGCTTCACAAAAACTCTGAAGCCTCGGCGCTGTAACATCACAACCTGCTCTGCTCAACCCTGACAGTATGTCGTTAATCGGCTAATGTTCCTGTACAAAACGATACAGAGATTTCTATAATGTCAGTTGTATAGCTTTGAAAAAGGCAAAGACATGACTAGGTAAGGCATGTTTTTATCCTATAGCCAAAACCCCGGTTTGCTCCTGAAGCAGTTGTTAATCACGAGGCCCCTTACCGGCTAGGAGTGAGGAGTCAGCATCAATTACGGTATTAAATAAAAAGGCAATAAACAAGGTTTTCAAAAATCACACAACCATAACAGGCCCTTGGATATAAAGTCATAAATATGACTGAAATATATTGGGCTAATGGGTGCAGTTAAATGGGAGATTAGCTGCACACATGACCGAGCACATGAAGAATATAAGAAAGATAGAGGAGATAATAAGATACAAATCTCAAAGCACACAATATTATATATCCATATCTTTTATTGTCTGAGGATGAGCAAAACACTGATGTTGCAATCACCATTTAGGAAGGACAACACAGGAAGTAACATCACTTTAGCCACAGTAAAGTGGTAGAACTTACACAGTGTAAAATGCTTCGCAAAAAGCCGCACAACATAACATGGATTTCACTGTAAATATACACGGCATATACAATATCTTCACAGGTGAGGTGGGACTCTAAGACTCCAAATGAATGTTTTCCTCATATCAAATTGTAAAGTCATGCTAGTCACACAAAGTGCTGCGGTAGCCTACATCACTAGATGAAGCACAGAGTCAGTAAAGCACGGGGAAAGCAGTGTCAGGTTTTTCTTTTTATATTTAGACTACACCATTTGTAGAAAAAAACGTTTTACAGCATGGCAGTGGTATCGGTCACATATTATATATACGGTTTTATTTGTACCTTTCAGAGTGTGAATTTTCTTTCGTCCACTTTTATCTTTTTTATTTTGCTGTAGAGGGATGTAATGACACACCAGAAATTCACATAGATTTAGCAAGAGTCAGAGGAATACGAAGTGAGGTTGCCTTCAACTCTATAGGCACCCGTTTATCTGCATGCGTTGTCTTAACATGCCGCTGAGAGCTGAGTATATATAATTATTTATTTTTTCAAAACATCACTTTTTTAGATGTCTCACTGATGTAGAAAAAGGTAGTAAAAGCCCTATGTGAGCTCAAATGGTTCATGAGGTTATGTTGTTTCTGTAGCATGCGAAAGCTTGATGAAGCCTATAGGATACTGCCCTGCCGCATGGCTGCACAGTACTCCCACTCTCCCGCTTTGATGCTGAGGCACGTAGCTGAATCTGCCTTGTCGATAAATGTATTGGATGCAGGATGACCAAAAAACAGTGAAGCAGAGCCAGCCCAAAGTTGCTCCGCAGGGATCTGAGACTGCACACAGTTTCAATTCAGCCTCTCCTGGAACTGTCCAGCGTGAACGCTACAGCAGAGGTGGGCTCAGAGTGATTTACTAAAATGGAATATTGTTTTTTCCAAGAACCAAAGGAACCAATTACAACCTAAGCGCAAACACGGACTCTCTTTTACTTCCAGCAAACTACAGCAGATACTCAGAGAAAAGACTCCACTCTGAATTAATATGTGACTTACGTCTGCAGTTTTACGTTTAGCGTTAATCAGCGTTTCTGTAAATGTACCAGATTTTGCCCTGGAGGAAGCAATTTAACCCTGACTCCCTGAGCAGAAACTAATCAAATGTTAATGATCACATTTGTAATATTGCTTATGTCTAAATCCCTTAATTTTTTCTTCTATTCAAAATGTAAATTCCAGTAAACATTTGAATTTTTTGTCACACTGTTCTTTTTTTTCGGATTTATATTCTTTCGTCCTCTTTCACTCAAACCATTTCCATTGAACCCTTTTTGATTCAAACTAATTCAAAGTGAATGACACTAATGGCACTTGATGTAGAAAGGGGTAACTATTGTGAAATATATGTAGCGTTAACTACCTTGATGTCCGTCAACAGACAGACCCAGACGAACCGCGGTTATTTCTGGTATGCACCTTTCAAATCAATTACAGGTAGCGTACCTTTATGTGCAATTTCATTGGATAAAAAAACATTTTATTTCCTGTTTTGATGACTGGTAAACAAGTAGCCTATTTTCGCATTTACTACCGCTGAATTTGATGAATATACTGTTTGTCTGACCACAAATGACACATAATTAGCTGGCTAGCGCAACCCGGTAAACTGCCAGAAAGAAAGTCGTTCTCTGCTCCGTAGTTTTTTAGCGCATGAAGTGACGGATGGACCGCTTACAACCCAGCAGACAGTTTGACCCATTTTATGTAGCCAGATTAGCGTGAAAGCTCAGTTGAATTAGCAAAACCAGCTAGTTTACTACACAGCCATTACATTAGTACAATTTACCAAAGTGATACTTTAGCTAGCTAGCGCAACACGGTAGGAAACTGCCCGAAGATTAACAGTCAGCTGCTCCATAGTTTCCTATCGCATGAGGTGACGTATTAACCGTTTACAATCCACCCCACTGTTGGCTCATTATCTGTAGCCAGAGATGCATGAAAGCATGGTGAAATGAGCAAAACCAGCTAGCTAACTACACAGCCTCTAAATTAGTAAAATGTACCAAATTGATACTTAAGCCACATACTCTAGTCACAGCATAGAGTATGTCACACAGTCAAGGCAACTGTATGAACAATTCGAATACAACCTTTACATCACCTTTTAACAACTTCTGGACTGTTTTGCCTTTGTGGACGCTAACTGACCTTTTAGACGTTTGAAACAATGGCTTATCCTTGCAATGGTTTGATTGAGGAGCTAGGCCTTTAGGTGCAAACCCTCTCTTAGTCTTTCAACAACCAAAAGAGTCAAATGTAATGCAGACATTAGTCCTACTGCCAAATTTTAGTGGTCATGATAATATTGTCTTTTTGGCTTTGATTTACTTGTATCAGTTTAATCTGAGGACATAGTTGGGATTATGAGTAATTCTTTACTCTGCAGTGTTGAAACAGGGTCTCTTAAGCAGCAGAAAATATCTGTGTACATGCTTGTGGACAGGGATCAGGCTCTGGTCCCTTGAAGCAGAAGCTGAATATTTCTCCTCCTCTTGGTTTGAGGAGATTTTGCACTTCAGTCTGGGTAGAGCTTTTACTTAGCGATCAATTCAGTCATTGTAACAAAAGAGCTACTATTGAGGAGACTCCCCGTTCCAAGCCATTTGTTTTCCCTTAAACTCTTTGGAATTGGAGTAGGATATCGAGATGAGGTTTAAGTTACGTGAGGTGGTGTTTGGGCCTGTTGGAGACTTTCCACTTTCCATTGAGTGCGATGGTATCACTGCACCTGGCATCCTCGACAGTCGTCCTCAGGCTCCGTGTTGTCAGAGGAGTAAGAGCTCTCCTCACTCACTGTCAAACACAAGACGAATAATTAGAACAATATATAATAAGACTGTTTCAGTGATTAGACACAACCTTTAGACATTAACACAAATGGTTTAACTTACACCACTCGGTCTGTATGGGGAGGAAGGCCTTGTCCCCGTTTTCTCTGATCATCTCCTCCATCTTATCCAGTAGGACTGACACACTCCTGTCCTTGCCAGGAATCTTACTGTCCAGGACGTGGTAATAGTTCCCGCAGAATTCAAGTAGTCTTTGCAGCTCCCGCCCGCCTCTAAGAATGTGCTCCTCTATGGGCGTGCGGCCAAGCCAATCACCACAACTGAACAGCACCATGGTGTGGAGGCACGCATTGTCCCCAAACAGAGTCTCTATGTGGGATAGGAGTGTCCGCCTCTTCCTGGCGGTGAGGGACGATACGACGGGAAGCACCAGCAGCAAGGTGTGGGGTCCGGGTCGCAGGAGGGCAGCTCCGCGCTGGGACTCCTGCCGGATGCGCTTCGGGGTTCGCCTCACCGAGAACCAGTCCCAGCCGGGGGTGTCGACGATTGTGATCCGACGGCCGGACACGAGAGCCTGCCTCCTCAAGCACAGCTCTGTCTCCTGACCCGACTCAAAGTACCGACGGCCCAGGATGGAGTTTCCAACCGAACTCTTTCCAACGCCCTTCCAGCCCAACAAGAGCAGTCTTAACTCTGTAACACCAGAAAGACAGACAAAGAAAGAGTGGAATATTGAGCAAGAGATAGAGGGAAAAACAACATGAGATAATGAGAAATGGTCTAACTGTAAATCAAGAAATCTCTGTCAGTCTTTGTGAGTTTGTGTGCTTCGCATATCTTTATAACCGTTCATCCGATCCACTTCACACTTTGCGGAGTTTTGCGTGGGATCAAAGGAAGTGCCATTGAATGCTGTTCAATTTGGTGATGATTGCAATATAACAACTTTGTTGTTTGGCCTGTAACGTTTGAACCACAAGTCAAAGTCAAATTGTTTTCTTTGTTTCCCCTGGGTTCTTTGGGACTATAAACTGTACGAGTAGTGGATGTAGTCCCTGTGATGTCACCCATTGGCCTTTGTAATAGAACAATATTATACTCACTTACTTACTTTAATAATATTATTGTGTGATTCTTATTTGCTAATGTTTATCTATATTTACTACTTCTCACACATCTTAGCTAAGCTTGGGAACATTCCTTATTAAGATGATTTGTTGCAATGTTGTTAGTTACACTATGTGCACCCACAGTATGACCTTCAACTCAGTTGAACTGAGAACTTCCTGGCCTCTCTAACTCCCTAAACTTCCAGAATTCTCCTTTCATTATCACCAAGCTTCACCCCTCCCTTTCTCCTCTCTCTGTGTTTAAATACGCAACCCAAACTCTACTCTTCGTCTTTCACTCTGCAGACTGTATGCTCTCTGTATGACTGACTGAACTTTCTTGCAAGAAATAAAATACGACAAAGACAGCTGAATGGTTTGATTCTCTATCCACATTTGATAAATGCATTCCCACCACAGCCTTTGACTTATTACAAACAAAATACATTTTAAGGTCACCTATATCTTGCAATTACTTTTGTGAACTGAACACACACTGTGAAAGGGTTAAAGTTGTGGACAACACCCAAACACTTCTATGCCCTGTAGTAGCAACCTGTCAATCTTTGCTACTACTCCAACCAAAGTTCAGCATTATCCCCATATTTAGTATGGAACATAACAAATATATACAGAAAACATTCCAGATTAGGTCCCATTTGGCCCATAGTTGGCGTTGTAGCAGCATCTGTAATTATAAAGGAATCCCTGTCTGTCTATGTCAAGAACCATTGATCCAATCAACTTCACATTTGACGTTGTTTTGCTGAGGACCCAAGGGATTCAGTGTCGATTTTGAAGTCTATTGGACGAACGATTCTCAAAATTGCTGTGATAAGCACTTCCAGGGGCTGAGTAATTGGCCTGCGTGGTACAGGCATGCACTACTCATGGCCTCCCTCCAACTGACCACTGCGTTAGTTAGGAATAAAGAGAGAAATATTGATTGATAATGAGTAAGCTGTTTCCTGGAACACCAATACTGGAGTTTTGTTTTCTCTGGAGCAGCATTATGACACGTGCACTCATCTGTCTACTTCTCCGCATGACTAACTCACTTGCACAAATGAATACACTCTGACACACACACAACCCCCTCATACCTCTGGGAGGTCCTCCGATCATCTGATCCCTCTGCCTCGCATGTTCCTCCATCCTCATCGTCTCCTCCTCCAGAGCTCGACGGGCCTGCTCTTCCTCCAGTAAAATCAACTCGTTCACCTCAAAGTACCAGCCTGCGTGGCAGCAGCAATAAATTATCCAATGTTCGCTCATTAATAATGCAAAACCTACTTATAATTAATGTCAAAACAAACCTTGGTTGTCAGTGATCATTTCCTCAACCTTTTCCATCAGCTCGGGAACCTGCGTGTTGTCTTCGGTTTCTTTACGAGTGTTATCAAAGGCATGATACCTGCAGGTGGAACAAAAACGTGTTTTTAAAGGGACCCTGAACCAATTTTCCACATTAAGTTCACTTTACTCATCATGATGGGTCCTACTCATGAATAAACAGTAATTTTCACTTTCAGTGGGCGTAGAGCTTTAATTTAGCAATTAGTTCGGTCTTCGTAAACAAAAAATCTCCCATGACTAGACTCTCTGTTCCAAGAGATTTGTTTTCCCCTTAGATTCTTTAGAACTGGTAAGTGGTGTTTGGACATGTTGGACTTTCCACTTTCCTTTTACTGAATCTGGCCTTGAAATTAAAATATGAAAACTTGAAAAACAAAACAAAGCCTGGCAATATCTTGGAGGTTATCACAGCTTAGGCTTGAAACTCAAACCCTCAAAATATAAAGTGAACATTGTAGGACTGGGTGTTTTACAATCTGAACTGTATGAATGACTACAAGTCAGAATATCTCCACCTCTGCAGCAATACTAAGCCGCCGGAGTACCCCTTAAATCAAAGGTTAATGGTTTATAACATGGGATGTGTACAGTTGGCGAGGACAGCCTGTGAAAAAGGTGCTCCACCTACATTAACCACAATGCAACTTGACCGTCCAAACCTCTGTCAGAGATAGGGTGTGTTATGCTAGTTGTAGATTCTGTTGCTCCATCCCCTCAGATTTAATCCATTTACAAACTTGTAGTCTTCAGCCCCAACTAAAGCTGACTCAAATGACATCTCTTAAAGCAATTTATCAGATTGCAAGCGTATTTTAACTGGACTAGGAAAAAAAGGGCACTTTATCATACACGCAGTAGTACTCACCAAGAGCCGTACAGAGACTTTGACAATGTCCATTTAACTGCTGCTACAACCACAATATTCAGTAATTATTCGAACAGCCAAGGGGTGGTTATGTTTTCGGTTTGGTTGGTTTGGCAGCAGGATTGCGTAAAAGCTATGGGCGACGTTTTAATAACACTTGGTGGAAGAGTGTAGCACGGGCCAAGAAAGAACCCATTACATTTAGGAGCAGATACACAAATTATTTTTCACTTTCATTAACATTGGGAGATAGTACATTTGTCCTTGGCGTAGGTCTTTGTTCTCTGAGTGCTCTTTTAGTTTGTGATTTGTTCTGCTTAAACCAGCACAGACAAGACAGAGAAAGAGTGTCTTTGTTAAGGATCGATTTCCAGGGGAACTCAGAGAGAATGAAAGAGAAACATTGTACCTGCTACCGCATCTCTCCACCAGCCACTGCAGGGCCTCTCCAGTGTTGGCGATGTGTTCCTCAATGAAGACCCCTTTAGGCAGCTTGTCCACCCCAGTAAAGACCACCATAGAATACCTCCAGGTCCCTCCTCCCAGGGCCCCCAGCTGCTCATCTGCTGCCCTCTTCTCGGTCTCCGTGAAGGGCTGGGTGACCGACACCACCAGCAGGATGGCGTGGGGTCCAGGAGGGCAGAGGATGGCCCCCATGCAGGGCCCCTCGCTGTCCAGGCTCTGCGGAGGCAGTGCCGGGTTCTCCGACTCGGCTCCGGCGTTCTCTTCGGGGTCGGGTTCTGTGTTTTCCACCGCTGGGTCGCTGGGGATAGCCCATGGCGGGGTGTCCACCACGGTGACCCGCCGCCCGTAGATCTCCGTCTGACCCACGTTGCTGTGGGTCGTCTCCGTCGCAACATCGAAGACTTCATCTCCCAGGATGCTGTTGGCCGTGGAGGTCTTACCGGACTGAGGCCCCCCCCAGGATCAGGAGTCTGCGCTCAGGGGGCTGTCGGCTTCTGGGGTCCCCTGTTGAAACACAGTGTGGTCAAATGTATCTCTGTTTGGCCCCTTTATTCAGTTGGATCACTTTTTGTGCTTCGGGTTAGGTAAATGGATTCTCTTTGTTTTGGAGGTCCAATATGGAGCCTTGCCCGGGGCTGGAATTTGGCCGATAGTGTTTATTTGATAGATCGTCTACATATTGTAATCTTTCACTGTCAATGTGTATATATTGTACATTTTAGTTCTGTTGTATTTTCTATTTTGAGATGTTTATATTTGAGGTTTATGTTTGTTTATTTTCTACTCTTTTTCATATTCAAATTATATGAACGTTTTACCAAATTGGCATTAACAAACACAATCGTATCTTTATCATACTTTCCTTTTTCCCCAGGTTTCTATATGAGGGCATGAATCCAGAACTCAGGTGAGAGCGGTAACACACATTATTTTGTCCACACATACAGAACACTTTCTTTTGTTTGCCTCTAGTTATAGCTAGCTATTGTGGCTGTTGTACGTATACTTTGCTTTTAAATTAAACGTTTATCTTTTAAACACGTCGGATCTCTTTACTCCCTTTTTGGATCTCTTTTGAAGGCGTGTCTAACTGCAAACATCCTACCTGGAGACTCAAGTCTCGTTCGGTTCTAAGATTATATGTGAGGTTCCCCACAAGGATGTGTTTGTTGATTTTATTTTCTGACTTTGGCCCCTAGAGGAAATGATCCTGATCCTTTGGTTTGTTCTAATCTCCTGTTCTGACAAGTTTGGTCTTGTCCACGTTTTTTTGTGTTCTTCTGCATTCTTATTACTCTAGTGTTTTCAATCTCCCCTGTATCCACTCTTCTTTATTTCTATCCTCACTCTCTAGATTTTCCTCTTCTTATCTGAGCTCCTTGTTAGCTCATACCTCTTATACCTCCTTTTCCTCGCCCCCTCTTTCACTCTTGTCCTCATCCCCTTCTCTCCTCTTAATCTGTCCCTAGCATTTGGAAATAATTGGGTCAGAAAAAGGACAGACTTTGGACCTCTTCTAAAGAGAGTGACATGTGGACACAATATGATTTAGCAATCACATGAAGAGGATACATGTTTTGATAAACGACGTCACAGATATGAATGTTCACCAGGAAGGCAAGAGGGTAGATGCCCGCTCTGTGTGAATATGTCAAGAGGGAGGAACATAGAGTGAGGAAAGTTAATTGATTTACCCCCATTACTCATCACTGCTGACACTTTCGATGTGAAACACAGGAAGTTGTTCCCAGCAACAGTTTCCCAGTATTGAGGATGTTTTGGTTGCGTGAACATGAAATGGCTGTGAGGGTTTACCCCGGATGCTGCTGTGACTGAATGATGAGTGATGGGGGGGGGGGGAAGGTGTGCAGCAAAGGGTGAAAACCTACTCACCAGTGTCAGAGGCAGAGGACACAGCAGCCATCTTGTGTGTTGAACCTCTGGCTTCCTCCTCCTCGGCCCCCCTCCTCCTTCTCCTTCTCGCCTCCACGGTTGGATTCCTCTTCTAGCCTCTTCAGAAAGCGACGGATCCTGAGTGGTGTTTGAAAGGCTGGCAGCTCGAATGCTTCTCGACTCTCTCTTTCTCCCTTACCCTCATTCTACTGCAGTGTAACCCGCTCTATCGTCTGTGTACCCCTGCCTCCCTCTGCCATTCAACCGCTCCCCCTCTTTCTCTTTAGTAAAACAAACCTATTACCCTCCACACCCCCTCAAAACCACTATGGCTCCTTTTTTTTCTCGTCCTTTCCCTTCTGCAGCTCTTCTCCTCGTCTCCCTTTCTTGTCTATTTTATCTGCCGGAGCTAGAGGGGAGAGATTGTGCAATGCAGGAGTCTGGTAGCCAAATCCACCCGTGCTGCAGCAGCTCCAAGAAGATGTCTCGTCATTTTTTTCCTGAGGAAATACAGAGAGAGCTGGTCCTCCCACTTGCTCGTATCACACAGCAGCAGCAGCAACAGCGTGGCACTGTATGCAGACTGCAGTCAGGAGGACAGATAGAAAGATGGATAGACAGAGAAAGAGAGGGAGAGAATGAAAGAGAATAAGGAAAGGAGGGGGGCAGAAAGGGAGCACTCTGTTCTCTGTTTACAGCTGGATGTATTCCCCAGCTGCTGCATCATCGTGCACAAACACAACTATTTATATGAAGCCTGCAGACATCAAACACATTTGTGTGAAGCAGGGAGGGGATGTGGGCTATACTGCACGAATGAATTGAAATATTGATATAAGACATGCAGCCACAGCTTATATAATACATAACACCTTCAATAAATAGCATCTTATTGTGATACTTGCTATGAATTTAAAGCACTGATTGTGAGTAATTTCTAACGGATGGTGGGTATACTAATTATAAATCACCCTGAATGTTTGAGCTCATCCTTGGCTCCTGAACAGGTTCATTATGCACGCTATATGGCGAGATACATTCAACGACCCAAGCAAAATCACGTGTTTAAACAACATATGGTTATTATTTTCTTCATAGTGAATACATCATATTTTAAAACCTCTAAAATGTTCTAACCGTTGACGTACTCTCACGTAATGGGGCGTTGTTTCAACTCTGTTGCGTCGCAGCTGTTTTTAAACAAACACTTTAATTAGACTTGCCACTCTGCCGTAAACCGATAGAAAGTGTCGCACGCTGACCTCACGGCGTACGTCGTCGTGTACTGTCGCAAACCTCTCCATGTGATGCTACAATCTGCAGTCGGCTACTTCGGAAGCTAGTGTGTGTGTGTGTGTGTGTGAAGGTGCAGAGCAGACTTTAGTGTTTTAGCAAACTAAACCCCGTTTAACAAACATGGAGGCAGCAGACGAGTTCATGAAGTACCGTTCACCACTGGTGTCCAGGTATGCTAGCAAGGAAATGGCCTACAACTTCAGTGACAGGAAGAAATTCACCACCTGGAGGAAGCTGTGGATCTATCTGGCCAAGGCTGAGAAGGTTTGACACATTGAAGCTGCAAAAATAACAAAGCTAGCTTGTGCCCTTTCTTGTTTATATGCACAATATGTCATGCTTGGTAAGTGAACTAAAGTTTGCGACCTTTAGAGAGCACTATCAAGTTCCCTGCTCTATATATAGTTTTAAGGAGGGACAGCCTTTGGGAAGTTTCTGCATGATGCATGTCACTATAAGTGCTATCTCTGCTCCTTGTACCATACAACTGGGAACTAAACACATCATATAAAGTATCAAGACAATCTATTAGGGCAACAAATACAACAGTTGATCAGAAATCATGTTTCAAGTTCAAAAGTTGACTCTCAGTAATCATGAATACATTTAGATTGTAACCTCACTTACAAACACAATGAACATTTACTTATTTAATCATACGTTTTAACTTCTAGTTATAGAGGGAAATGAGGTATATACAACTAAAAACGTGTACATTTGTATTTTAGTATACCAGGTACTACTGGACTATTCATAAAGATGGAGTCTAGTAAGAAAACAGGTTATATTGAACTTCATTTCTGTTTTACACCAAATATCATATTTGCGTTCTTTACACTGATAACCATTGACAGAACTTGTTGACAAAAATCCACCAGCATCACTGCAACAATCCTTAACACATTTTCTGGTTGAGTTGTTTTGGCACTGGTGCAATATACAGATTTATACATTGTCAAAGTCAGCTTTATTGTCAAAATTACTACATGTGTTATACATCCAGAAATCTCGAGATACCGTTTCCCGCAGTCCCACAGTGTGACATATATACATAAAACAAAACAAAAAGGGCCTAGATAAACGGGGTTTAAAATGTTAATAATATATTTAAAATGTCCACTTAAGTAGCTTCTTTAAATCTTCTTAACCTTCACTGTCCGACAGTATCGCACATGAATAGCCTCTGTATCAGTTTATATACATGCTCCATCAAATTGAAATATCCTGTATGTGCATTAACAGTTCCCCAAATACCTTACATATTTAAATTTCATTTGGAAACGTGTGCTCTTTATCACAATTCAAACTAATGAAAATGTGGGATTGAGCAATGTTGGGTATCACAGCCTGCAATCATGCCGTCATAGGTTATTAAAAAAAAAGAAGCACCCTCTGGAACATGTTGACATTTAGCTTGCAGACGAAACAGTCACGTGATCTCTAAGGTCCATCAGCTCATGTTTAGCACACAGGCATCAAGGCTCATCACATGCAGCAATGTGCTTAATATTCCTCTCTTGGCATCAAAAACACTCAAATCCTAATTCTGCAAATCTTATAATGGCTTAAAGTGAATTCTGCATTAGCTATATTAAAGCAGACGGGAGTAGGAGGGGGTTAACTGGAGACAGACCCTCTCTCACATGCATCCCCTCACATGTCCACACACTAATCCCAGCTGATCAGAGTCCATCCTCTCTACATTTGGGATGTTATGTTGGCTTGCTGCAGAGATACGAGACCTGTGGCTGCCTCTGTGCGGCTCGTGTGTGAAAATAGCATTTAGAGAATGTCCCAGTAACAGGATCCAGAACAACCCGGAGAGGCTGCGTGTTACAGCCTAACGTTTTTAATATTTCTTTATTCAGTCACTATTTATAGACTTTCTAACAGACTAACCTTTGACCTTTGACCTTCCTTTAAAGTCCCTCACAGTCTTACATTAAAGTGCCTAAAATGAAGGCCTAAAAATGTCTCGATAGCCTTAAATATGCTTTTCATTAGCCATATATATAATGTTCTTCTGTTCTGTTATCTGCAGATAATCAAAAGGGTTATCAGAATTTCTTTAAAGCAAATTCATGAAGCGTTCACTTCCAGCTTCTTAAGATTTAGTGTTTACTTTTAGCTAGATTTAGACTTGTTATTTATGATTATTGTATTATTTAAACATGTCAATACATTCATGAACTTAAAGTAATTTTAGGGGTAACTTTAATTCATAGGCTCCTCGTTTTTGTTCATACTTCAAAGGCTTGAGTGTAACATAGACATGGTTATTAAATGTCATTCTATGTGGTTTTACAAACATTTCACTTTTTTAAATCCTGCACAAACCCTGCCTTCAAAGCTTTTGTAAAACAACCCATAATGTTTAGATTGAACATTTAGCCTCATGACAACCTCATATAAATAACTATTACTTTTGTATTATTTAAACATGTCAATAAATACATTTACCTAAAGTAGTTCTCTAGATTATTTGGATGCATAGGCCACCAATTTCTCTTCATATTTCTTCCAGTTTGTGTGCAAAATACAAACGATTATTACATGATATTCCATGTGGTCTTTAAACTCTTACATCTGCAGAAACCCTTCATTCAGGACTGGGTCTCAGGCTCTATTAGTCAATTCTGTTGTCCCATCACATGACTGCTTTATCCCGACAGAGAAACTTTAATCTAATCTCACGAGGAGAGCACATGCCTGTCGACACTGTAGAGAGGACAGAAGGATAAGTCTTGTTCAATCATCCCAAAGTGACGTGATTATTTTAACCTAATAGAACAAGGATATCAAATCATAACAAAATCCATGCTCTAATAACATTGACTGTACATCTATCAGCAACCTCTTAATTCTTCCACTGCCACTACGGTTTTTTGCACTACTAATAACTGGTAATATTTACATTATCTTTTTACTGCACTGTTAGTGTAAAGTTTTACTATTATGCTGCTGTGGTTATTGTATTTTTGTAACTCTGGCACAACAATTTCCTTCGGGATAAATGAAGTCTTATCATATCATATCTCCTCCTCCTCAGGCGTTGGGTCTGCCCATCACCGACGCCCAGATTGTGGAGATGGAGAGCCACGAAAAGGACATCGACTTCGCCATGGCGGCCGAGGAGGAACGTAAACTCCGACACGACGTCATGGCTCACGTCCACACCTTCGCTCACTGCTGCCCCGCCGCCGCTCCCATCATCCACCTGGGCGCCACCTCCTGCTACGTGGGAGACAACACTGTAATTATTCCGTACATCGCACACTTTCTAATCAATAATGTCATATTTTTACAATTGAGGAATTTTCATTTTCTTTTTTTAACACTTTATTTATTGGTTTTTCCCACACAACACAATAACAGGAGACAATACAGAGGACCAATGCAGGTGCTATATAAAAAAGAAATACGAAAAAGATGACATAATGATAATAACAGACCATTACAGTAATAGCAATGACAAAAATAAACCAAAATATACAATGACATGATACATTGTTACATGGTTCTCAGCAGGGAACCGATGGACTGTCCACTCCAAGTAGGGAATGAGTCCTTACCCCAAGTGAAGGAGTTCAAGTATCTCGGGGTCTTGTTCTCGAGTGAGGGAACAATGGAGCGTGAGATGGGCCGGAGAATCGGAGCAGCGGGAGCGGTACTGCAGTCGCTTTACCGCACCGTTGTGACGAAAAGAGAGCTGAGCCAGAAGGCAAAGCTCTCTGTCTACCGGGCCATTTTCGTTCCTACCCTCACCTATGGTCATGAAGGATGGGTCATGACCGAAAGAACGAGATCGCGGATACAAGCGGCCGAGATGGGTTTTCTCCGCAGGGTGGCTGGTGTCTCCCTTAGGGATAAGGTGAGAAGTTCGGTCATCCGGGAGGGACTCGGAGTTGAGCCGCTCCTCCTTCGCGTCGAAAGGAGCCAGTTGAGGTGGTTCGGGCACCTAGTAAGGATGCCACCTGGGCGCCTCCCTAGGGAAGAGACCAACGGGTAGACCTAGGACCAGGTGGAGGGATTATATCTCTTCGCTGGCCTGGGAGCGCCTTGGGATCCCCCAGTCAGAGCTGGTTGATGAGGGGAAAGGAAAGTTTGGGGCTCTCTGCTGGAACTGCTACCCCCGCAACCCCGACCACGGATAAGCGGGAGAAGATGGATGGATGATACATTGAGGAACTTTCTGACCACATATAAAGAATAAAATAAAAGCCTGGGACTGAACACGAAACAGAGATAAGGGAGTTTTATGCTTTTACCAAATATTTGGAGGCTTGAATTTGAATAAAACACTATTGACACAAGGGAGATAGGAAATGAAAGGGGACATATTCTGCTAATTTTCAGGTTCATATTTCTATTTGGTTCCTCTACTGCAGGGGTCGGCAACCCCTGGCACGCGGCACCGTAACCAGTGGCACACTAGGAATAAGTGTGCAAAATATTGACATTTTATTTTCGGATCCTGAACGAGACCGCAGCCAGAGCGAGTCTCCCCGTTACCTGCAGAAGGAAGCCATGCACGCAGCGCAGCCCCGCGGTCTTTAACTCCAGGCGACTTTCTGCCGCTTTCTTCCGTGGTGCTGATCGTTTCACCACGGAGGAAAGCACTTGCAGTACCCATAAGGAGCTGTACAAATGCCGCAGTGTTTGCGTGGCTGTGTCTTTAGTTGAAAGCCTAGTGGCGATCTGCTCATCTCATCGAAATAATATGCTACAAAGGGGCGGACTGGCCATCTGTGTGTTCTGGAGAATCACAGAACGGACGATCGTCTGTTCCAATTATTTAAATTTGTTTGTTAAATTCGGCATCATGTAAGTTGCGCTGACAGGTCCACACACTGCTTCCCCGCAGCGAGGCTCCCCCGCCCTGCTGTTGACAGTTCACAAGTGTCAAACTCCTCACCCCCACCCCCTCCCCCCGTTGATAATTCAGTATCGTCGGCACGCTGATAATTTTTTTTTTTTTTAATGGCACTGCATATCAAAAAGGTTGCCGACCCCTGCTCTACTGGGACATGTCTCCATGCTTTAATGTTCAAAAAGCTCTTTATTTGTCTCATTCTGCCTGTGCTGCAGCACCTCTTTTCACCCTCTGTCTGAAACCAGAGCCCAGTCTGCTCTGATTGGTTAGCTGGCTGGCTCTGTTGTGATTGGTCAACTGCTTGGAGATGCCCCGCCCCTTAGTGCACGCACACTGTGTATTGGAGCGCTAGCCAATAGTAGCGCGAGTGTTATTTAGTGATTATCTTTGTAGAGGAAACTTCTGTGTAGTTATGCAGTGGGAGTCACCGACTCAGGAAGGAGACACGGGAAGAGCAGTAGCTTTGATGTCAAACACATGATGGTTTATTTGGAGTTAACGGCCGGAGGATTCACATCACAAGTCCAAGAGTCAGAGGTTCTGACTTCACGGTAGAGTTGCCACGTCAATTCTGGAGAGCCTCTCTCTTGCCAGCCCATCTAACTGGTTTCGCAGAGAGTAAACAACATATTTGAGGAGATAGCCTAAACAGTGTGGGAACACAGAGCTACTTGCCTCGGACACTTATGACCTCGAAGATTTTACCTTGGAGTCCACAAATACAGAGAAGGAAGTGTCCCAGTGTACCCACAACACAGACCATCTGTGACCCAGTATTGACCGGTCACAGAATGGGAACAATAACATTATTGGCTAAGCCGCCTGTGTCCTTAAAGAAGGTAAACAGACATCGAGGTTTGTCCTGTATGTTACAAATTGGCATGATAATTGATGATGATAATTATTTCCACAACAATCTTTATAACACACTACAGGAGAGGTAAAACCCCAAACAACATAATAGGGCCTCTTTAAAGGTGGGGTAGGTAAGTTTGAGAAACCGACTCGAGATACACTTTTTGTTATATTCCATGGAATGCTCTTAACATCCCGATGGCAATAAATATCTGAAGTGCTTTGACAAAAAATCCATTAAAAAATATCGTCTGTGGAAGCCGTGGCGCTGTAAAAAGCACGACCAATCATCTGAGCCGGCCCGGCTAAAGTAACTGGATGGCCTACCTGCCTGTCAGCCTTCCATCTGTGCACACACTTATCTCGTGCCCTCATTGGTCATGAGCGCGTTCGTGTGTGTTGGAGGAGGGGCTCTGTGAGGAAGTGGCAGATTTTCTCCGGCTGTGTATTTTCAAATTCTAGCGCACTCGAGCTGGTTTCTCCAAAATGACCGACCCCACCTTTAAGTTGCTCAAGCTGAAATGAAAAACAAGTACTAAAAATGTAATCTCATATTATCTCTCCCACATGTCTTGAAATAATAAAACATCTTTAAAGGGTCACTATTTCCAACAAATGCCATCTACATTACACAATTTAGCATTATAGGATTATACGTGTAGTGCTTTCCTTTAAAATGTCTCCTGTTTTTGTTTCTCCCCCTCAGGATCTGATTATGCTGCGTGACGGATTCGACATCCTCTTGCCTAAGGTGAGGCTCAGCTGTTTGCCAGGAACACGCACAGTTATGCATCGTTGTTACATCTGTCTTTGCAGGTCTCAGCTGTTCACTAACAAGTCAACAAAGTAGAAATAATCACTGCAGTCGTTCTTTCTCACACGACACATACATTCATACAGAAGCTAAACATGCAAGGTTATATAGAGTGTATTATGCAGTAACCATGCACTAAAACCCTTTGTTTTCTACAGCTGGCCAGAGTCATTGACAGACTGTCAAACTTTGCGGAGAAATACGCCGACCTCCCCACGCTCGGCTTCACACACTACCAGTGAGTCTGAATACTGCTGCATCTCACCATCATTTAAAACACTTCCTGTCATTACCATTCAAATCATTGTGTTTGTTTGGGGCTCCTTTTTCATCGGGATTTTCATTTGACATTGATGGGATCTGAAGTGTGTTGTAACATAGCTACTTTTCTTTGGTTTTTAAATGATAGGAAAGTATTTTTTTGTTTAAAATAAGGCCTACAATTGTTGTGTATATATGATTTAATTGGTCTTAAAATGAATGCTTTAGCGTTGTGTTAACTGCAGATAATCAAGAGGGTGTTTCGGACTGTCGGACTAGTTATTTGAAATGTTCAAAGGAGCCTGTTATCGCAGTTTCGTCTTTTGTTATTTACTAAATATTATTATGTATTACTTTATTTATTGTATGACCTGTGCTCTGCCTCAGGCCGGCCCAGTTGACCACGGTGGGGAAGCGAGCGTGTCTCTGGCTTCAGGACCTGGCGATGGACATGAGGAACCTGCAGAGAGCTCGGGACGATCTGCGCTTCAGAGGCGTGAAGGGCACCACCGGCACCCAGGCCAGCTTCCTGCAGCTCTTTCAGGGGGAACATGACAAGGTAAAAACACACTAAGTTTGTGGTGTTGGAGAGCATCCTAATATATGGTATCACAGACTGTTATGGTAACTTCACACCTCGCACAAATCACAGATCGCCAGCCTGGTTTACACTGCTATGAAAATTGTGGTTAAAAAACGTTCATCTGCGATGGGTTCCAGCCTTGCAAGCATTCACACCGATCTTGAAAATCTTCATTTTGAACTCGATTAGACATCTGTAAAGTTAAACATAATCGTGGCATAAAGAAGGTATATGGCACACTGAAGGACTGAAGAGAAACACTCTCTGGAGCACTTAATACCATGATGACACTTGTACACACAATCAACAGGACGCTGGTCAATTCTCACCCCGGTTTATTTTGAATTCTTGAAGAAAAACTTTTTTTTCTCACGTGACTGTGAACCAATAATCCATAAGAACAAAAAGTTTTCCCAAATTCAAAGTAACATAGGAAGAGATATGTATATACGAATCAAAGTTTACAAGTTTGACAATTTTCACGTTTAATAATTTCCCTCCATCAGGTGGAAGATCTTGACAGAATGGTGACAGAGATGGCTGGCTTCAAAAAGTAAGTTCTGTGGAAACATTTCCGATCCCTGCCTCTAATATTCAGTAGAATCACTGGAAGGAATGTGATGTGTGTGATTGATTGGTTGATTGATTGATTGATGTGTACCACATGACAAACAGACAAGCTTATGTTGTGTTACTATGCTCCAAGTATCTGGAACAAACTCCAGAAACCTGCCGGTCCGCTGCAACTCCGACTGCTTTTAAATCCAGGCTGAAGACTTTTCTTTTTGAACTATTTGAACTATTCACATCTTATCTTACTGCACTGTAACTTGTATTCATGTATTTTGTCTTTTAATGTTTATTTTATTATCTTTGCTTTTTAATGACTGTTTTTAAATACCATTGTTGTAAAGCACTTTGAGTTGCCGTGTGTTGAAAGGTGCTATATCCATAAACTTGCCTTGCCTAAACCGTTAAATGCCAGGACCACAATAAGGGTGGTCTATAGAGACTTGCTCTGCTATTACCCCGGTGATGTTGTTCCCCTCGCCCACAGAGCCTACCTGGTGACCGGACAGACGTACAGCCGGAAGGTGGACGTGGACTGTGTCTCTAGCCTGGCCAGCATGGGAGCCTCTGTGCACAAGGTGAGCTGCAGGAGGAGGAGACGCATGGAGAAACATCGCCATCTAGTGGAGTCTGAAGGAAATCTATTTGTTGTACCTGACAACTTTAAATTGATGCTTAATTCTAATCCCTCTGTCCGCTGCAGATCTGTACAGACATCCGCCTGCTCGCCAACCTGAAGGAGATCGAGGAGCCGTTTGAGAAAGATCAGATTGGTACATTCACGCACATATTACACACATTTAATTTCTATTTGAGATGTTTGCATTTTGGAATGTTTTTTTCTAGTCTTTTAAGTTCTCTGATGTACAATGCCTTGGGATCAATAAAATACTTCTTACCTTCTTATCTTATATTATCCTGTAATAGAGTGGTGCATATCGTTGACTTTTTTACGATACCGATACCACTTACCGATACATATCGTGATACTTTGAAAATGTATCATCTCACAATTACTCCCGTGAAGCGCTTTACGATATAGTTAACATGTCAAATGAATATTAAATTCAATTGTGGGACTTCTTGGACCTTTTAGTTCTGAACAAACAATGAAAAATACATTAAAAATATGAAGAAAACCGATTATGGAATATCTTCAGGTGTGCCGCGTGAATAGCACATCTTGTCAATGCAAACAGACCGTTATAGCACCGTTATAATTAATGTTAAACCTGAGATTCGACTAGAGAACAAATACATAATAGAATAAAGGTCATGGGATCTCGGCATTGCACAAACAAACAAATCTCATCTTTAAAATCAACATTTACCTTCACTGGTGAGAGAAAACAAATCCCATCACAGTTCATTAGTGGGACTTTTACCTTTCTAGTATTGAACAAACAATGAAAGATACATAAAATATGAAGAAAAACGATTAGTTTATAACACCCCGCCATCACGGGCCACGGACTCACTTTTAAAATTAATTTTTTTTAAAAAGTATCGAAACCGTATACCGTAGCTGTTGTGGAAATATTTTCTAAGGCCCATAACTTTGACCCAGTGTATCAGTTCAAACTGTCCTGACTGAGCACAGGCACCTGTAACCTTGGCTGCTGTGCTCTCAGTGTTTTGTCTCCCTGTTCCTGCCTGTTGGCGTCAGCTGATAGAGGTGTTATCATTCTATCTTGTTATGCAGCATGTTGATGATGCTCTCTGAACTAGCTAAATACATGGGTCTGGGGTAGAGTTCTTCAGAATTGATGTGGCAACTCTACCGTGAAGTCAGAACCTCTGACTCTTGGACTTGTGATGTGAATCCTCCGGCCGTTAACTCCAAATAAACCATCATGTGTTTGACATCAAAGCTACTGCTCTTCCCGTGTCTCCTTCCTGAGTCGGTGACTCCCACTGCATAGCTACACAGAAGTTTCATCTACAGTAGCCACCAGTAACCGGTATTTCAGTGATACCGGTATGCATCCCTAGTGGTGCAGGGATGACGTATTTTTGTAGGCCGACCTGGAAGTAAGCTGCGCATGGGTTCCCTCGACAAAAAGGCAACAGGATTTCTCCATTGGATTTTGGAATATTGTAAAGAATAAGATCTGTGGAAAAGGAACCTGTTTGATAAATGCACGTTTTGTTCAGCCGGATAATATGTCTACCCTACTTTTATAATTTTCTAATCCTAAATCTAGTCGCCAGAAGCAAAACGTAATGCTATAAACGAACTACAGCCGAGTACAGCAGCACGACTTCAACGTCACAACAACTTAAGATCCATATTCAAAAAGTTGAAGCGTTTGTTTGAACAGTTTGCAGGAGGCAGGGACTTGCTTTCAAGCAGAACACGGCAAAGAAACTTAGAGGAGTGTTTACGTGTTCGGTGTCATGACGTACAACGGCCTCGACAACTTCTGTAGTCCTATTCAGCCACTTGGTAACAACCATCGTTTTTCAGACACGTAAACTCTTCAGAAATCACCAGCGGGGTCACTGCTGATGTGTTTAATGTCGTAGAACAAAACGTGATCTGTCTCTTCAATGTGTTTCAACCACAGACCTTATTTCCAGCTATTTTCCTAAACCCTAAGGAGAAATCCCGTTGACTCTGAGACGAGGGAACAGGAAGTGGTAAAATGCTTACTCACTCCCGGGTTTTAGGACTCGTCACTGCACCACTCTATAGGCTCGTCTCAAGACCCCTCCTCGACTCCTCTCTTCCCATCCTCCGGGACTTGACCCGGAAATCGATCAAGACGCGCCATTTTGAAGGACGTCCCAATAGCTGAAATGCACACGGAGGAGTCGAGGAGGGGGGAGGGAGGAGGGGGGCGGGAGGAGACCCACCTTCCCAGCTGGTCGATTTCAACACAGGAAAACGGAGAACTGGAAGATGAGTGGAAAAGCGTCACATAAATGTCTAAGTGCTCACAGCTCCATGGGAAATATTATGTGCAATTCATTTCTTAAGGTTATACTAACAATTTAAGTCATGTTTAATGATCTTGAACGTCACTAAAACATAGCTATTAAGAAAGCTATTTTATAAATGGCTAGATCTTGATAAATAAGAATTATTTTATAGTTTTGTGTTCAAATATTCAGGAGTTCAATTATTTAAAATTCACAGTCCTGAATGTGTGGATCTACAGGACACACATTTTCAGAGTAAAGGCTTTCACATTATAATTTTATTGAAATGTACATTTTACACCACAACGGAACACAAAAGCAGGACCAACCATCATACATTGAATTCCTTGACTAACAGGAGAAAGATTCATTCATTTAAATAAATATTTAACAACAAATGGGCCGGTTCTAAGGGGTTATTCAGTTAAGCCCGATGAGAGGGGTTACAGCTGTGCCGTGTCATCATTAACAGACGACGTTTGAGTGAACGAGGACGTCCCAATTAATATCTGAGGACTCCTCTGTCCTCGCGTCTCCTCCTCGTGTCTCTCGCTCGCATCTTACGGAGGCGGAGCTAAGACGCAAGGAAGGGACGCGAGTGAGGGAAAGGAGGAGGTGAAATATTCAATCGAGACGAGCCTTATGCCGGTATCAGTGCAGCCTTTATCAACATCACATTGTCTTCCTTCCCCCCCAGGCTCCAGTGCCATGCCCTACAAGAGGAACCCGATGCGTGCGGAGCGTTGCTGCAGCCTCGCCCGGCACCTGGTGGCGCTGCTGTCCGACCCGCTGCAGACCGCCTCCGTCCAGTGGCTGGAGAGGACGCTGGACGACAGCGCCAACAGGTCAACGCCGCACGCAAACACACGCACAGATAACTGACTCAGCTGAAGGGGTTTTCTCTCTTGCTTCCTCTTCTGATAAACCAATGTTTCTGTTGGGAAAATACTGAATGTACTCTTCCAATATCAGAGTAGCACATGATAACAAAGCCCCAACTGTAACTGCGTACATGAGAAGATGTATGATTAAGAGAAGATAAGATAGGACTTTATTCATCCCGAAGGAAATTGTTTTTTTTTTACAATAAACACAGCAGCATAATAATATATATATATATATATATATATATATACTAATGTAAATATTAACAGTATTTAACATTTAGTAGTGCAAAAACCGTAGTGGTAGTTACGTAATTGCACGTTATTTATCGAACATTTTTACCTAGAAGAGCATCAGGACTGTTTGAGGCATATGATAGCTGTGTGATTAACATGAGGATTCAGCCTCTATGGAGACAGACATCAAGCATGCTCATTTCTGACATGGAGCTAATCTGAAGTAAACATTGAATACTGCTTTCTATTCCTCCATCTTGTGACTGTGTAACTCCCTCTCTTGGATATCAGCATGTGAAGGACACTGCTCAGGAACTAGTTGATGCTCTGTATGTTACGACTACTTCCATTCTTGAGAGGATCATAAATACATGTCTCCTGTTTTGAAGCTCAAGCCGGGGACCAGTGATATTTTCCTAACAGTTTCCTTCTTGCTCATGTGCAGGAGGATCTCCCTGCCCGAGTCCTTCCTGACGGCGGACATCATCCTCAGCACTCTGCAGAACATCACAGAGGGGCTGGTGGTCTACCCCAAAGTCATCGAGAGGCACATCCGCCACGAGCTGCCCTTCATGGCCACAGAGAACATCATCATGGCCATGGTGAAGGCCGGAGGAAACAGACAGGTGCTGCACTTCATTCATGTTCTAAAGCTGCCATAAAATATATATTCATATTAGTTTCCTCTTTCACTAAGTTCAAGGCTTTTATTGTCATGTGTACATAGCCACAGTGTAGTTATGACAATTAAAAGCTTAGGTCACAGGCTCCTCCAACAGAGCAACAACAATAACACTGATAATAGTGCAAGTAAATAAAATAAAATAGAATAGAAATAGTGCAGTCTATATACAAGTAATTGGAATATTGATATATATAAGTTGCAGACAGATGAATATTATGGATGTTCTTTCAAAAGTTCAGGTGTTTAACATTCTTATGGCCTGTGTTAATTGTTTTGATCAATTTTGACCAATTTCAGTCCAGGTCATCACTACCAATTTGCATTATTTTCATGATTTTCACTTTTAATACAAGGCAAAAGGTTCAACAGATGGATTGGATATGTTTAGACAAAAGTTGACGTTACTAAACTTAAAATAAAACTCTGTCCTCCTTCAGGATTGCCACGAGAAGATCCGTGTTCTGTCCCAGGAGGCGGCGGCTGTGGTCAAAGAGGAGGGGGGGGACAACGACCTGCTGGCCAGAGTCCAGAGAGACCCTTACTTCGCCCCCATCCTCGGGCACCTGGACTCAGTCCTGGACCCCAAGACCTTCATCGGACGCGCCCCCCAGCAGGTAGAACACTGACAGCCCCCCCTGTCTTTATTTAACAGCTCTCAGGTTATGTTGAATATCTCTGTATTAATGACCTCACCACCTTCGAAAAACAAAACCTCACCTCTTCAAACTGGCTTTTAATGTGTGATTGTTGTTTTATTGGCTTTTAATGTGACTTTTATTATTTGTATTTGTTGTCCTTTTTTACTACCTCTGTAAAGCGACTTTGAGCACCTGTAAAAGCACTTACAAAATACATGGATATTATTAATGTTTGATTTTAAGAACAGGTTACAGGGCGGTCAAATCAAACCTATGAAAAATCCAAATCCAAAAATCAAGAGCTCTCCATTCCAGTTATTTCGTTTAAAAGATTCTTCCATTAAATGATATGACATTATCATCTTGTAACTTGATTCCTGGTAATTCATTTAACTATTTCAACGTTTTCTTTTTTACCAGGAATGCATTTGAATTTTATTTCTTCTACTTATTTCTCTGTTTTTCCAAGAAATAGGATAAGTGAGTTTTTATTAAGAGAAATATCAAAAGTAGACGACAGTTATCTTGTCTATCTGTTGAGGAACCTGCGATCTAAGTTCATACATTACATAATTACACCCTAGTTTTGTGATGACAATAACCCTTAAATGAATCAGTTATCTTATCTAGATATTTCACAGAAGCCGTTTGAGGCTTAACATTAACAAAATGTATGACAATGATTTAGTAAAATAATCTATTCCTTTCTTTATTTCTTCCCTGTTTTCTCGTCCAGGTCACCAGGTTCCTGTCTGAAGAAGTGCGCCCCCTGCTGGAGCCTTTTAAGGCTAAAATGGATGTCAAAATTGAGCTTGAGCTCTGATGTGCACATGTACGTGCACACACACACGCCAAAAGACAAGTCCTCATCATGTTGGTGGTGAACGCTGAATCACAAATAAAAAATACAATACATTTCTGTCACTGTTTTCATTTCTGCCTCCGGTTTTTAAATAAAAATGGACTAGAATGTGAAAACCATATGCTTTTATTTAAAAAAATAAATAAAACGGTGATTAATGTGCTCATAAATTATGTTTAGGACTTCATTTTATCTTTATTGACGGGGTACCAATGGTCATATTTGTTCCCGCTTCATAAAAATAAATGTAAATACTTTAGTGAATTATGAATCCGTTGCTTCCTTACTTAACATTCATAACGATCCTCCTGAGACTGCAGGCTGCTGAGGACGCGCTTCATTCCCTCTTTGCTCTACTGTGTGGTTTAGTGTTTAGACTTTGTGGTTTGCTTTCAGTTACCGGAAAGGTAAACTGTGAAACCGAGGAAACCCACTGTCAGATCTGGGAGGAACTCGTTCAAGAGGTTGTAAATCTAAAAGGCTCAAAGTTCAACCCAGCCCCTAAACAGAAGAAGCCATAACTTACCGTAACTAGCAGTGTAGTGCACCACCATGCAGGGAATAAAGGGGGGCTTTTAGTGAACAATCTCAACATTTTGGTTTGCTGTGACCATTTTATTGCACAGCTAACTCTTGAAATAACCACATAGGTAAGCATTGTGATCCGAGTGATGTTATATGGCTTATTCACTCTGTGTGTGTGAAACATTTGGACGGCAGCGTGTATCATCTGTTAGTGTCATTATGGTAAAAATGGCAATGATGGAATGAAGCTCTGAGTGAGGGTTCAACAGAGAGCTGCACCTTCACACAGCTTCTCTACAAGAACAAGTATTTTATTCGTGAGGTTTGTTGCTTCCCTGTGAGTTTTGCTTCACCTTTGACCTCCTGTGTTTGTAAGGCAGAAGTGTGTGTGGGGGTGTGTGTGTTTCCCCCCCATCTGCACCAACATGTGGCTGTGGGCGTTGCTCCCCATCTGCCAGGCTGTCTTTGGCACTCTGGGCATCTGGACTGTGTGAGTATTCAGCTTCCTTATTTAATAAGTGCTGTTGTCTTTGAGGTTTCATTTAATAATCACATCTCATGTATCCAAACTGTTCTACAGAGGAAGTGTTTCTTGAGAACTCAAATAAAATGTCCATTACTTTTAGCTAAATATGTAAAGTCTGTCCATTTTATTACAGTATACTGTTCAACATAACTTTAAGCTTATTATGTCAACGGTGTCTATCATCGTTGAACTGTTTTAACATGTTTCCATTGGCACTATAACTAAGTAATTATATTCATTATTTAGTTTTTAGCAGTTTTACCATTTATACATTACTTATAGCTCACTTTAAGACTTAGCTGCTCACTTGTAAATCTGAACAGGTGTTACAGCAGACACCATATGGAAATACTGTGTGTGTGTGTGTGTGTGTGTGTGTGTGTGTGTGTGTGTGTGTGTGTGTGTGTGTGTGTGTGTGTGTGTGTGTGTGTGTGTGTGTGTGTGTGTGTGTGTGTGTGTGTGTGTGTGTGTGTGTGTGTGTGTGTGTGTGTGTGTGTGTGTGTGTGTGTGTGTGTGTGTGTGTGTGTGTGTGTGTGTGTGTGTGTGTGTGTGTGTGTGTGGCTATCTCGATTCGACTGTATCCATTGGCCTGATATTTATTTTCACACATTTATGACTTTATACTCTTGTATTGACCTCTGATGGTTGTGGTGATTCACAATTATTGATACTATGTTGACTTCATGTAACTGTAATGTGTGTCAGACATATTTAAATTTTAAGACGGACAATAATGGTGTGGCCCCCCTGGCAGTAACTCCAAGGACACTCTTGGGGGTTATGGGCCCTGTGTTGAAGACCAATGTTCCACATTTTTAAACTTTTATAACATTTGGTAACATTATTTATACATATATCACATACAACAACCTAAAGCTGACATACTTTCTTAGTAGATCCATCATTGGTCTGTTTCTTGCTTAAAAGTCCAATAACTAAATATGAAATCAAGTTTTTTTCCCCATCCAAGCAAAATAAAAAATAAAATGATGAAGTAAAATGTATGCTCCTCTCTGTGAGCCTCTCCGCTCACACAGGGTTCAAGGGTGGCAGCCGGCGCCCTAACCACACCCCGCTGCCACACTCTCTAACACCCAATATGTGTGTTTGTTCCCTCTAGGTTCGCTGTTTCTGTATTAAATGGATCAGTGAACCTCACAGAAGGATTCCCTTACATCAGGTCTGTAAAAGTAACTAAGGTAAAACGTCATCCTGAATCCTAATGTAGGAGTTAATGTTAATAATAATGCTTCTTTTCTCTCACATCCTGTCAGTGAGTGTGGATCGTACAACCCTCAGAGCTGTCTCTTCTCCCAGATGTGCAACATCTGCTCTGTTTTAGGTCATTATGGATTTAATGATGTCAATGCTGGACTAGCAGAAGCTTTAACGCTGCTATTTATCTTTTCTTCCTTTATTGTGTACTTTATTTGGATTGTATAAAGTGAGCTTTCCCTTTTATTTAATACTGATTATTATTTGCTAGATCATACTTTAGTCTTCTTGACCCTGCAGTAGAACTGATTGTAATGTTTAAATCGTTAGGTTTTCGAGGTAATGGTTCTTTTGTTATCCCAACATGTAAACCAGTGGTTGTACTGTTTGTTGACAATGTTTTTGTTTGCACCTCTCTCTCTGTCTCGCAGCCCTGTGGATCGTCATCATCCGTTTCCAGCAGGTGAAGGACTTTGGTAATCATGGAAAGGCCAACATAGCCGGTATTATTCTGGGATTCATCTCCTCTGTAGGCATCTCCATCATTGGCAACTTCCAGGTAACAACTTACAAAAGTAAATAATAATCAAATCTAAGCCCTTTATTTTAAGCATGTATCCAGAAGACTGTTCGCTATCGGTTACGGAAAGAAACATAGTTAACCTTTGCCTTCTACAAGCCAGGCGCTCAATCGCTTTGTGCTGGAAACACGTTGGTTGCCCCTCCCTGGGCCACTGGCTAAACAATTTCACTTTGAGTCTGGCTCTTGAGAAACTCACATTTATACTAAGGAAGAAAGCTTCTGAACGTTACACCGTTTGGGAAGTGTTTTTGGAATTTATAAAAAATGGGGACATTGCAGGAGCTATGGAAGGTTAAAGTGCAAAGACTAAACTACTGTGAGGAAATGTTGATAATGGTTAATCTATTTGGAGAATTGTAAACTGTACTCTGCTCCGTTTGTGGATGTGCTTTTATTGTATTTTTGTGGAATTTGTTAATTTGCAAATGTAATTATATTCTCAGTCTATACTTTAAACTGATTTCTAGTAACTGCACACTTTTTATTTTATTGTTTATTATTATTTATCTGTGTTTGTGTTAAAATAAATCAAATCTAAGCCCTGATAATCCCTCTGTGCTGACTGAAGTCTCTCCTCGCTCTGCCTTTGCCTCGCAGCAATCGGTCGTAAAGAGCATTCACCTGCTGGGAGCGTTCCTGGCCTTCTTCCTGGGTCTGGCCTACTTCTGGGTGCAGCTGCTCCTGACCTACAGGGCCGGTCCGTCTCAGGACCGCTGCTGGGTCGGGCCGGTCCGGGCCGCCTGCTGCAGCCTCTGCACCCTGCTGGTCGTCCTGAGTATCCTTACTGTCTGTCTGCATGAGAGAAAACATATCCAGTACATGTAAAATCTAAGTTATGTTGAGTTTAAAGGTTTTATCTGTAACCTGGTCAGTCCAAAGGTGTCGATTTATACTTATTTAACATTAATGAGCTTACTTTTTGTCAAAATCCATTATGTTTAGCTATCTATTTCAAAGTCAAGTCAAAGTCAACTTTGTTGTCAATCTTTCAGTTTGTGTGTACGGACAGAGAGATCGAAATACCGTTTCCCACAATCTCGAATACAAAAACAAATATATATAAAAATATGTATGTAAATCCTATATATAAAAATCAACAGACACATTTATACATATGAACACATTAAGACCTAAATAAAAGCACAACAATCAATATATACAAAAATAACAGTCACTTCAATATCTTTGAGAATTTACATTAGTGCAAGACTGTCCATCGCAGCGTAAAAAGTGTCTGGTGCTGGAGTAAATAAAATATAAGTTATGTTGAGCTTAAAGTGTTCATCTGTAACCCAGTCAGTCCAAAGGTGTTCATTTATACTTGTTTAAAATGAATGAGCTTTAGTTTCATCAAAATCCATTATGTTAAGCAATCTATTTCAACCTTTAACAAACATTATTTTTAGTTATAAAACAACAATTTACTAATTTGAAGCTAACTATTGAATGATTTATCCATAACTTAAGTAAGCTAACTATTTCAAGTGTTTATGAATTACTTTGATCTATTTTAATCATTTATCTTACCTTTTTAACAATGTGTCCATTACTTTTTAGGTTCTTTTATCTGTTTTATATATGATGTTTTTTCTATTTAATCCATTTATCTTAAGCTTACGTTTTTAATATATGTCGTTGCCACACCTAAATCAATCTCAAGTTACAGTCGCTGTATTTATTTGTTTAAAAATAAAAACTGTATTTGTGCGACAGATTGCAGGACAGATTTAACTAAGGTTGAATGGCGCTGTATAAAGCGAGACATGTACAGTTTCTATTTTAAAAAGGTCCTTCATATTGATGGCGCCCATACAACCACAAACCAGAACAGGAAACACACACAAGAGGAAGAGAGGCCGAGAACACGAACATGAACTAGATCTCATTGCTCAGAAACAGGAAGATGTAGTCTTTGATCCTGTGTTGCAAATTCACATTTTACATGTTTTAAAGGTCACCTATTATGCGAAATCTACCTTTTCATGTATTTTCTACATCAACATGTGTCCCCTGGCTCTGTGTAAAGAGATTCTGAAAGTTTCAGGAAAAAATACTTTTTATCCTGATCCATTTATATAAAAACTTGTCTGAAAATGAGCTGATCAGATTTTGGCCACTTTATGATGTCATAACGATGTTTTGGCTTTTGTAACCATTAGCCAATCACCAAGCAAGGTAACCAGAAAAAAACCCGGAAGTTCTCAATACCAAGCTTTTAACATGTATTACATATAAAGTTATGAAAGAGATAAGGAGGAGAAAAGGCATGTGGAAGTAAGCAATGAATGTAAAATGTCGAAATCCTCTGTTTAACGCAATATCGGACACAGAAGACCGAGGGGGGAAGTCCCCTACGTCACCACAGCTCCCAGAGAGGAGGAGCAAACAGCCAGCAAGCGGGAAGGACGAAGGATTGTGGGCTCTCTTCTGCACGGCCGCCACTGGGAGAGGAAGCTGCAGCCTTTCTCTCCTCACTGAACAATCTTCTGCTTGTAACATACCCGCGCCTTTTTTAATTAAAGTACCATTTGAACCTTCTCAGAGACTCCATTTAGTCTCCTTTTAAAGCTTCTCTCCTCGACGCGAGAATAACGAACACAGCATAACACTGGCTTCCGAGTAAATCGCCAGAACGCGGACACCTCCTCATCTCCACCGCTCCCATGTTTTTTTTTTGTGTTGCCATAAGTTATTCTCTCCGTTGGTGCGCGGGGCTAATGCTAATAATGCTAATGCCAGCAAATACAATGGCGGCTTTAAAAAAAAATCAGAAATTGGTACTTTTTTCTCCCCAGGAAAGTACCACCTCTAACAGGCACTAACAATGGGGGTAAAAGTTCTCATGAACTAAGTTCTCTTTTTGGTTTGAACGCAAAATTCCAAGCACTACGGAACTAAACGGAAAAGGTACGGGGAAAGTAACCAAATCTCTCTCAGAGGGGCGTGGGGAGGGTAACAGACAGAGAATCAGCACTTTGGAAACAGGGCTGAAACAGAGGGGATTGTGGGTAATGATGCAATGATCTGGTTGGTGTTTGGAGCCAAACACTTCAGAGACATGTCCTGTATATATCTGAGACCTGTGATATATTGATGAAAAACAGTACAAGGGGGCATTTAAATCACTGTTAATACTTTACGTCATGCATTTCTTTAGTGCCACGCTCCTTGACTCCTCTCTTCTTCAGTGGTGGTTCTCCACAACACCGGTTCTCCCTCGGGGGCTGCGGTGTGTGAGTGGGTTCTGGTCATGCTGTTCTTCGGTCTGTTCGGCCTTTTCGCAGCTGAGTTCAGACACATCGACTGCCACCACCTCACTATCCAGAAACCATCTCTTGGGAATGCCTCAGTAGTGGTCAATAGTTTTGTTGTAGATGCATTTCAAACTGAAAACACAAAAGTACAATAACGTATATAAGTGCATGTGGTTCAAAAACAGCAATCTTCCGTCATAATGTATTGAATTCTTTTATAGAGTATCTGATATTACCATACCGTATATAATATATTTTTCTATAAACATAAGAAGTTAAAGTAAGAACGTGCAATAAAGATCTGTCAACATATAGATCTGCATATGTTGTTTATCTGTATATTTGAATTTCTAAAGAAAAGCTGCATTATAACCTGTAACAAAATGTTATGTTATATGTTGTCTCAAGTGTTTACAGCATTTACGTTCCTTTTAGTGTCGTCTAGCCGTTCTTTGATCGACCTGTGGGCATTGTCTTTCTACTATTTTTTTACAGTTACATAATTCATTGTTTGCCCCTTTAGATAAAAGAAAAGTAATCATATTAAAACTCATCAGGATTTCATTAATGTGTTGGACCTCGTGATTTAATTTGCTCAAATTACGCACAAAAGCAGAGAATCCTTCCAAATAGTAATTGCTTGAAAAACTAGTTGCAGATTAATTGACAAAGCTTTAAATACAAAGTGGTAGTTGCATGTACTGTAAAGTGTTTAAAAGTGGACAATACTGCAATTAATGTATACTAACACACGGTGGCACCATTCAGCTATCCTTCCCTCTGCACAGTGCTCTGACATTTAGTCATTAATCACCTTCTAACTGGAACCATATATGAGCAATTTATCCACATATCAATCACTCATGTAATCTCTAATATTACTTTAAACATATCCCTGTAATCCAACAAGGATTGATTTAATCTAACAATAGTTCTAATCAGAGTTTAGGTTTAAAATCAGTGAATCCAGAATTTAAAACTCACCAGAGCTCCACACAATTACAAACTAATCTGATTTAGTAAACCCACTGTATTGAGTTGTACCCCCTCAAGTGTACAATTGGAGTTTGAAGTTGTGCAACATAATTAAACTAAGCCTTAATTAAGATTAAAGACTACATTTAAGGTTTAAAAGAAGTTAACATTTAATCGTTCTCAAATTGTAGCTGTTTGTTGCAACCTAATGTATCCTAAAGTAGGAGTAAAAAAAAACCTTGTTGGTGCTTCCCAGCTTTAAACATGCGTTCATCTTTAAAATGTGACATGCATTCAGATATTCATAGACAGTGAATACCAGGAAAGGTCTGGCCTCCCTCTCCACCTGTCAGCTGGCTCGTACAATAGAGGAAGGGGAACGGAGGGTGAGCAGGAAAGGTTTTGTTAGCAAGAGAAAAGAAAAAAAAGTTTCCCAATGACATAATGCACGGTGAGAACCCACTAAGATACATGGAGGGGGCTTTTATTTTGAAGGGCTTTGCCAAACTTACTTAAAAAGCTCAACAATATAGGTATAGGTATTTGCTGCATGTATTTATATGCATATGTATTACACGCATATATTAATCAATGTTCCGGATAAATAATCGTGTGTATGAGGCTCACTGGCAGTGAATGTACAGTAGGGGATTCCTTTAGTCGTTGTTATTGTTTGTGTGTGTTCTTTGTCATTATTTGTTCTCTTTGTACATACAATCAGTACAGACCACTGTCTCATTTGTATGCATATGTTTAGCTTTCCATCTCTAAAGGAAAAACACTGTTTATGCATTGTCGAAACGCAATAAAAAGATTTTTGATCGGAAAAAGCTCAACCAAAAAGCATGGCACTTCAAAATAAAATCCTACCTGCACTTGAAAGATTCCCTTTCTCTCAAAGTGCCCTGACCAGCAGCGGCGCTGTGTAGCGACGCTGGCTGATTGTCTCACTGATGGGAAAATGCTCCTCTGGCTCCGTGCCTGCATGTTTTTTGAAAGATTCCCCTCGTTTAGACAGAGGTTGAACATTCATCACAATTAGTCAGGGCTGTTTGAGCTGGGCAAGACAATGGAGCCCTCTCAGGCATGCCGAAAGTGGGAGAGGTCCGACTCTTGGCATCCAGCGTCTCTGTTTATCTAAACACTATCTCGGGGTCTCTGAGCACCGTCTTTGGTCGTACTTCGTGATCGATTTTCACTCTTGTATGTCATTAAAAAAAAGAAACCTCTGAGGGCATTTGAGGATGCTTGATCTGGGAATACTGGGCCCCGGTGTCCTGCTCTGTCACGACAGCATTCTTTCACATACTCCACGCTGGGTGATCACCAGAGGGGGGGATCAGACTGGCAGATTGGAATTCTGTGGGAATTTCTCAAGTGCTATTGGTTACCAGCGTTCCTGCTGCACACGGCACGCAGATATTCTAACAGTTTAACAATGCTGTCTCAGGTCTCTGATGAACTACTCTCTAACTCTACAGCTGATTGGCCACATGGACTTCAGGTCGCTGATGTTAGTGGTGGAATCAAGTATTTTGTAATTGACTAAAAGTACTAATACCACATTGTAAATATACTCAATGTCAAGTAAATGTACTGCATTGAGAATGGAACTTAGTTAAACGTATTTAAGTATGATTAGGAGTATGCACTTAAAGTATTAGGAGTAAAAGTACTCATTGCAGAAAATACTAATTAAAAAATATATATTTTAAAGAAATTTAAAAAGATGGAACTGTGAAATATTTTTTGATTGCTGCTAATACATATTCTGTCAACCCCTTCATGAATGTTGTTACTGGTTAGGTTAGTTACTGAAATATAAAGTTGGATGCTTTAATCTATACCAAATAATCATATTTTAAACATTTTTCCTACTGTAAGTATTGTGTATCAAAATCTGAATGTATGTCTAGTAATCTTAAATAAATATAGTGGAGTAAAAAGTACAAAATTGGCTTCCAAAATGTAGTAGAGTACAAGTATAATATGAAAATACTCACGTACCTAAAATGTGTACTTAAGTAAATGTACTTTGTTACTTTCCACCACTGGCTGTTTCACCTGTAGCCTACTACAAAAACTAGACATGCATTTAGGAAAAGTTGACGCTTAACCTAATTATTTTTTGTGCTGGGTCTGCTGGAATGACAATGTGTTCTTGAATTACACAGCAGCTCATACAGAGGAATTCATTGGCAAAGCATTGGCGCCAAAATACCCTTCGCCCTGCTGTTTTCATTAGTGAGTATAAAAGGCGATAAAGTAATAAAGCTCATAGAATCACCTGTAGCGACGACGTGCAAAGACTGGGAGGCCCTTCATGTAAATGTCAGAAAAAAACATCTGGTTTTTCTATTGTAGGGTACGAGTTTATGTGACGCCCGCCTTGTTGGTTTTGACTTTGATTCAAGAAAGAGGTGCATGCTTTCTAGGCGCATGCTGTAATCTCTGCTAACACCTGCTCGTGCTCCAGTATCTCTTATCCCCTCAACAGCTAGCTAACAGAAACAATGGCAATGCTTTCCTAACACGCGGCGGAGCGCTCGCCTCCACATTCGCTATCAGACACGGCTTCTCTGAAACAGTCCGTCCGCTCTTATCATCCGAGACCCAAATCCTGCGCATTCCCTCTCGAAAGGCCACGTTATCTGCAAGACAGCTGGATCTGCCAAACTTGAAGACTTGGAGAGGGAACATGGAGTTGAAGGTTTAAGCCTGTTAGCCAGCTCATATTCCTATTGGGAACCTGGAAAAGTTGAGTACCCCAACGTTTTATGTAAGACATGTGCAGTATAGTAGGGGTCCCCAGCACATAGAAACTGCCGGATGCTAACGTGCTGGGCAATTTGCAAAACTAGCATAAGTTGCATTCATTAGCTTGAATTAGCATTATAGCCTGTGTGGACAATGGTTAAAAAATTGATTGGCAGATTTGGACACATTTGGAGTGGATTTGGGGGCTATTGAGGATGCTGAATCCATTTCTGTATCTAAAATAGCAGTTTTAACCAGAAAAAAAGGCCATATTTGTACTCCCGGTGAGTTGATTTTGATGAAATTAAGGTCAATTTTAAAGTTTTAGGGGACTCTGGATCATTTGCATTGGACAGATTGCTTTCTATTTGAAAACAAATTGTCCAAAGTAGAGGTAAACATTTTCATCTTGTGCTATCCTATGTTCGCAACACTACTCATGATACAGAGAGTACAAATATGGCCACTTTCTGGTTAAAACTGCCATAATTGATCCTGAAAATGTCAGAAATTGATTCAGCATCCTCAAAAACACTCTTCAAACATTCTACCAAATCCCTAACCCTAACCCTTTAATTAACGCAACTTATGCTAAATATGCACATTGCCCAACATACGCAAGTTAGCATCCGGCAGTTTCTATGTGCTGGGAACCTGTATTATAGACTTTTAACATAAAACTTTGGGATACTCAACATTTCCGGGTTCCCACTGCTGGCAACTAGACTGTTAGGGGGAAGGGTTGAGGTAAGGGGGGTAGAAAGAGTCAGGATGAGATTGACAGGCCCAGAAAAAAGAGGGAATTGTCCAGAAGTGACCGAGCCAGATCCCGAGAGAGATATAAAGACCTTGAGACATGCAACAGAAAGATGGACTGAGTGATAGAGACTGAAAAGAGAGAAGAGTGGGCACCAGCAGCCGTGATCTCACCCTCCTCTCCGCTCCTTTGGCAGCGTCTTCCAGAAAGCTGCCCTTTCGCTGAAAAATGCCAAGCTCACCACATTCCTCCGGCCACACAAAAGACCCTCCCTCGTCTCAGCTGCACGGGCACAATCAGACAAGGGATAATTATATAATTAGGCCGGCTGGTGCAGACAGGGATGGTGTGTTGGTGTGTCATATTTACGTTATCAGACAATGAAGGGTTTGGTCTTATCAGAGGAGGCAGCGGAGTGAGTGGGGGCTCCAGCTGTGGCACTTAGGGACAGATTGTCATGATAGAGAATAACGGGTCGATAGAACGACCTTCAGCATGTGGCCCTGCACACATCAGAGACTGTATTGTGGCCAGTGTGTGTGTGTGTGTGTGTGTGTGTGAAGAGGTGGGGACTTTTGGGGCTCCAAGAACCAGACAGGAGGTGAGAAACACAGAAGATTAGATTAATAACGATATGGTGCTGGATCTCTTTTATGCTATTAATTGTATGAAAACAGATATTGTCCCAATAATTTTGGCATCAAATTGAACTGTCAGTGTTTACAACAGTTCTATTTGCATTTGTAATATTACCACCCGAATATTACAATCTTTAATGCAGTTATTTTTATTTCTTTGCTACTTTGCTAATTTTAGCTATTTTCTTTTTGCTATTTTAATGGTTTGTTAGCTCATTTTAGCCGTTTGATTCTTATCCATTAGCTTACTATCTGTTTATCTATTACTCTTTCATTTTTGACTATTTACTCATCACTCATAACTTAGCTAACTAGCTAGCTCATTTCAACCATCTAATTGCAATGGAAACTGTCCACACTCTTATTTCAAAGTGATCAAATTTGATATGTGTGTCCAGACATCACCAACCAGAGATAGCACAGACGTTAACCACCACACAGCTTTGCTGGAGAACATGACGCGGACGCATGAGAAATGGAGGTAAGTAGGTCTACTAAGGTTTTGATTGTGAAGACTTGTCACTGTTACATGGTTTGTCGATGTACTCTATGGCACCTTCATGTATGTCCTTTTGCTGTTCTTCTCTATGCAGATATAAATGAAATTGTTTAAAATGTGTCATGTGGGGAGTATGAAATCAGACAAGCTGATGATCAAAGTCACATTGTAGAAATCTGATCTGCAAAAATGAAAATTCAAGTGTTATTATGTTGTCCAAGCTGTCCAAAATCCACCTGCATACAATCAGGATATGGCCCCAAAACTGATTTGAGTTGAAAAAAGGCTTTAATTGTTTCTGCTAGCTTGCTAATTAATTTCCATGCACCCTGAACACATGGTTCAGGTGTTACCACTAACTCAATGGGTTTAGCTAGTCCCACATCTTTCCATGTAATCTTTGCAACTCCAGAACTACCCCTGGTTTGGAAATCACCACATTAAATGAGCACTGGTGTTGCCAAAGCGACCTCCTCTTCCCTCTTGGAGGCGGGGTCCACGCTCCCAGACGAGAAACGAGCCAGTGTCCCGCTCTCTTGGCCCCCGCCCAACAATCTCCCCTTGCACCGTGGCCTTGGCTTTGGGTGTGTCTCCACTCGCACGGGACGGCACAGAATAGACTATTGTTGATCACACAAGACAGAGGGCCAGGGGAAGAAGGAGGAGGGGAGGGGGAGGGAGATGGTGGGGGGGACATTTGCTTTTAACGAGGAGGGAAAAAAGCACATGGACATGGCTCCCCTCCCACTTACATGCGTGTGCACTGATGCAGAGCCACTGGCCATTTATTCACACTCACACTCACACACTCACAGTGATGTGTCACCAACAACACACACATGTCATAGATTTAAGTGAAGTTGCCCTTCAGACATGTTTTTAATTATGTAAATTACTAGATTGTTATGAATGATATTGTTTTTTACATGTTTTTTCCCACATAAAAAGTTTTCTCTCTAATTGAGAAATTCTTTATCTATGAATATTAAAGTCTGCACATATCAATGCCTCACTCTCTGGATTGACCTGAGGTCAGACTTTTAGGAAACATTTTGAAAAAAGTGGGTAATTACAAAGAGCACTTTTTTGGAAAATATGTTTATTCCCTTTCTTGCCGACATGAAGTAAATAAGACGTACACAACTCTTCTATTTTTACAAGAAACATGAAGCTACTGCCAGCAGCCCGTTAGCTTATAGCATAACAAAACTAAAAACAACTGGGAGATAGCTAGCCTGACTATCCAACGGTATCCAAATCTGCACCCTAGCACCTCTCAAGCTCACTAATGAAGATGCTATATATTTCTATCAGATATTATTGTGTTACAAGGACAATTTCCTTTTTGTTTGACTGAGTGACAATAAGACTCAGCTGCTGGCTATAGTCGTGGATTATTTTGTGGGTCGATATAACATTACCTTGGATTTAGCTGACACTTTTATCCAAAGCGACTTACAATAACCCTAACCCTAGATAGACCCAGGCTAGCTGTTTACCCCTTGTTTTCAGTGTTTTATGCTAAGCTAAGCAGCTGGTCATATTTGCGCTTTACTTTCCAAAATCCCCATAAACACCTTAACTTGGCAACGCTTTCATACAACTAAAACTGTGTGAACAAGAATCTATTTTTCGAAAATTATTTTAATATACACCATTTAACTTTAACTCCTTAACTACCTTAAAAATGGTTCTGACCATTTTTCGAAGCACAGCATAAATGTATGGATCAATGTTTAGCTTCTGGGCATCATTGCATTTTGTGAAGGGTAGAACATCAACCTGATCTCACCAGAATGCGTGACTCCACCACGCAACCTTAACACCGCATTGCGTGGTGGAGTCACGCATTCTGTTACATTTGCGTGTCGGCACCACGCAAAAAACCCCAATGTAAAGTGAATGAGGCTCTTTTGTCGTGGTGCACACACGCATTACCCCTTTATTGATCAAATAGGAATATAATTGTCTTTTAAATAACGTAAACTAAAGGGAACAATCTATTTGACACAGCTGAAGCTCTGGCCTTCCTTAAAAACTAAGTAATTTAATAAAAATCACAGTTGTATTACACACAATGCACCATAATACATTCTGACGAAAAATAAAAATTATTATGAATACAAATCAAATAAAAGAAGCCTCCCGTGAGCTACTACAAGCTATAAAGTAGATTTTAAAAACGTTTTATAGAATAAAAGCTCACTGCGGGACGTCGTAGAAATGCGTGTGTGCACCACGACAAAAGAGCCTCATTCACTTTACATTGGGGTTTTTTGCGTGGTGCCGACACGCAAATGTAACAGAATGCGTGACTCCACCACGCAATGCGATGTTAAGGTTGCGTGGTGGAGTCACGCATTCTGGTGAGATCAGGTTGATTTGAGACTCATGTTGTGCTTTGGAAAAGTAATGCGAATCTTTGTAGTTAATGAGCCAGTATATGGTACCATTTACTTTACATATTGGTATTTTCTCCTTGTATCGTGTCGGGTTATAAAATGCATGAACGCTGTGAAGTTTTCTGTCTGACACTCAGAAAATAATTCCTTTGTCTCGACGCAGACGACTGTTTGCCTGAAACATCAGCAAACAGTCATTAACACTTACGAGGCTCCGATTGTCTGTCTCGTTGGTGAGATTACTGCTTTTGAACATGTAGAAAAACAGATCTTCAGACGGTAGAAAGTACCACTCTCATGGCAACAAAAACAACTCTTTCCAACTACAGTTTCTCATCCAGCTTGGAGAAGATATTCACATGTAACCCTGTCCTACAGAACTATATTTGGTTTGCTTTAGACATTTTTCAGATGGTGAGAAACTAATGTCTATGGTTGCATTACTAAGGCTTTCTGTTTTTAATAACGCTGTTTTTAGAAGTTGGCAGCAATGTCTTAAGCTTTGTTTGTCCCCAGAGGTTTGCATTGCTTAGGGGCTTTGGTAAATATTTACCAGAGAGGAAAAAGGATTTGGGCAGAGGTCAGGTTTATTGGCATTGAACACGAAATAAAAAATAAAACTGTCTTTCATGGCATCAAAAGATTTGACCGGTGACACTAAAACTGAATGATAGAATCCATGATATGTCTTCGGTGCTCTTCATTTTTCTCATACTGCCTGTGCTGCAGCACCTCTTTTCACCCTCTGTCTGAAACCAGGGCCCAGTCTGCTTTAATTGGTTTTATTTATTTTAGTCTTTGCAGACCATTTACAGTACATGCACAACAACCTATATAACACACAACCAGAAAGGGAAATCCCTTTAATGTTACTGATATTACAAAGTAACACAAGAGGCGACACCACATTAAACATATTTCATAATATAAGTATATGTCGAGCATCTCCATACTTTAAACTGTTTCCTTCTATACAGCAGAAGAAAGTGTATTGATCAATTTGGTTGTCACCTTTCTGAACATTGCCTAGCTACAGTCTGCTACTGCCTGTCTGTTTCTCTAAACTTGGAGCATACGGACCAACATCTACTGTAGTAATGCACTGACTATACAACCTCACTTCAAACACCCAACCTCTCCCTCTGAAGTGTGTAAAACAGCCTTCTAGTGTTGCAACTTATACTATGAACTACAGTGACAGAAACATTCAAGCAAAGGGATGAATAGGGCTTCATTGACATATTACCGTTTACACTGATAATGCCATCTTTGTTGTCGTACATCCCATAGAGTGAGCCTGTGACGAGCCTCTCTACTGTAACCGCTGATTCTGCATCAAGACATCAATTCAGCGCACGAGTGGCGCCAACCTCGAGAGTCTGTCTGGGCGAAAATCTTTATGATCCTCAAAGCAGCAAAGGAGCAGAGCAGGTCACAGCCCACTCCAAAATGTCACAGCTCTTACATAATCCCTGCATGTATTTTGTGTCGGGACAAACCACATATACTCGCTCTGAAGTCTTCCAACGAGAGAAAAAGGTCAAGACATTTCAGAGTGGAGAATGGCATGCTCGCCTAGCATCATGCAAAAGGTTAGCATGGAAACAATTACAGAATGACCTTGTCTTGTGTCAATGTCTTATTGATTATCTCACAGTTATTCTTTGTAAGTGACCTATGAAGTTGTGGAAGTCTGAGTGTGGCTTTGTTAAATTGTTGTGGTGAGTGGGCAATGTGAAGCCTGTAACCTCAGTGGGTTGCAAAGATCACTGTCACACAGCATGACTCATTTGCAGAGGTGTGGACTCAATCACATGAGTTGGACCCGAGTCAAATCATGGTTTGACTTCAGAAGCGTCTGTATAGAATCAAAGACGACGTGCAACTCAACTTGGACTTGAAGACCAATGATTTGTGACTTTATTTGGACATGAGCCTTTGACTTAAAAAGTGTGGGGGGGGGGAGAAAGGTCCAAATTAAGTAGTTTCGCAAAGTAATACAGAAAAGTTTAATCAAATGGGTATTTCATAGTCAAATTAAAGCATGGATATATTTATACAATGGAGCTGGCGTTAACGGCCTACGATTAAGGTCACAAAATGCCTTGTTCGGGGTGTTGTAAAATATAAAGAATGGTGATATGAACATTTTGCCACCAATCATTTCCTAAATAAACAAACTTATTAAACCAACGCTATTTATTTCCAGCGAGTGGATGACTTGTTGATGACTCAAAAACTCAAAGTAAGGACTTGAATGCACATACTTTTAAAGCAATGACTTGGTCCCACCTCTGCTATATTGAAGATGTGGTCATTTTATATTGCATGAGTCAGAATTACTTTTTGAACATTAAAGCATGGAGACATGTCACAGTAGAGACACACAATACAAATATGAAACTGAAAATGTGCGTAATATGTCCTCTTAAGTCCCTGCAGTATCACTATTCTATTTCATTCTATAGTACATTCCCTATCATGACAGCAAAAATGAATCTGTTCTGCACACTAAAGATTCCTAACCCTAACCCTAACCTGAAGTCCAATCCACTTCTGGGCCAGGCCATGGGAAACTTCACATCAAAGAAGTTAACCCTCCCAAAAAAAGTAACCTTTCCCCCCCCCCTCTCTCTACACTGGTCTGGCTTGCATTTTCATATTTCATTGGTATTTCCAGATGGCTCCAACATTTGCAAAATAAAGGCCATCAGAGTAATTATTATAATGTTGAACAATGATAACTGGGGGAACTGAATGAAAGCTTGGAGAGGCTTGTTGACCTTTCAGGGCTAAACTGGTCCTGGCTTCTGTCTGTGCGCTGCTGAGCCCATTGTGTTCCCAGACCTTATCATTGTGTTGCAGCTTCCTCTCCCTGCTGGGCAGCGCTCATGTGCATGTGTGTGCGTATGAGTTGATGCGCGTGCGAGGGTCCTGTCCTTGTGTATACATGTGTGTGTTTGTGTTTTAGTGAACTGGGCCGGCTTACAACAAAGGTTAAGGAGGCTTGAAGAGTGATACATGCTGTTTCACACTTTCTGGATGCAACACAGACACACACACACACACACACACACACACACACACACACACACACACACACACACACACACACACACACACACACACACACACACACACACACACACACACACACACATACACGGAAATGCATCTTGAAATCACCTGCGATGCCACCATATGGCGAGGGCAGAGGTTACTCAGTGGGTATCAAAAGTGGATCAAAGGTTGGTGGTTCAATTCCCGGTACCTGCGGTCAACAAGTCGAAATGTTCATGGGCAAGATACTGAATCCAAAATAACTCCCAACGTCTTGCGTAACTCGACTCAACGGACCACTCATGGTGTATTACCAATCGTTAAATGCACCTGATTGGTCACTGATTGCCTGATTGCCTTTTTAGCAGGAATCCAACATGGTGGCCAAAATGTATTCATGTAAAAACATTTAGGTAAGAAATGCACTAATGCAGAATTATTTTAGAACTACCTTGCCTAGTTTGAAAGGTTGGTCAGAGTTGTGTGAGCAAGCGGCATTGCGCTGGACGGACTTATTTGTATAAAGTTATGACGTGTGTGTGTGTGTGTGTGTGTGTGTGAATGCTGACTTGTCTTTTTTAGAGTGATTTAAGCGGTGGCAAACAATAGAAAAGTGCTATATGCATGTGAGAATTGCGCTAAAAACAGATGACACTGTATAGCACAATGAACCTTTTAAGACGTATTATTTTAACGGCTTACTTAAAGGAAAAGAGGAAACTTGAATATTACAGTTTTTAGTCCACTGAATTTTTTTCAGCAAAAAAACAGCAAATGAAATTAAACACATCTCACAAATGATTGTATTCATGCATGATAATCAGGGGCTGATGCAACCACAGGCAACAACAAATATGATATCCCATATTCGGCAACATAAGTGCACAGAAAAGCACATGCACACAGAAAATATCCAACAGTACGCGTTTTCATCCGTCTGCATCACATCTCAATCAATGCTCTTGCTAAATCCCACTGAGAAAAAACGTCTAACAGTGAGGCTCATTCATAAAAGTTAATAGCTGATGATAGCTACAGTTATCAAAGTACAACGATAACTCAGGAATGAGTGACGGATTCTGCTCTCACCAGTTTGTTCCTAACGTTAGGAAAGAAAGAAAACCCATACTGCCTCCACCTGTTTCCCACCTCCCTCTTCCCCTCTTCTTCCTCCTCTTCTTCCTCTTCCTCTTCCTCCTCCTCCACTTCGAGACGTCCTATGATGTCACGGTCACATCTCTGTTCTCAAGACAATACACCCACACCTCCGGGGTTTCCCTGCCCCGACAACAGGGGGAGCTGTTGTGTCCTGGTGGTATGTGTGCCATGACTCATCGCCTCCTTTCTCCCACGCAGGACACACACACACACACACTCTCAATAACTCACACAGAATCACACACACAGTTAAACAGCTGTCCACAGCTGCCGTAGCTCCATAGTGATGGACACAAACACACAGGGCATCATTGGGTTTACAGTGCAGTGCATGGACAGAAGGGACGGGGGCTGTGTGTAGGATGTGGGGGCGGGCCGATGGATATGTTGCCAGGGGCGACTGATATCCCAACACTGACCCCGGTAATGCCTGTGGCTTATTGAATCAATGGAAGTATTGATACACATGACAACAGAGGAAAGAAACAAGAGGAGTGTGTATGTATGTATGTGTGTGTGTGTGTGTGTGTGTGTGTGTGTGTGTGTGCGTGCTTTACGTGTTAACATGTGTTGTGTACTTTTATTGTTTTTAACCAAATGCCAAAACTCAGATCCCTGTGTGAGTATTTATCTGTGTGGGATCTTTGTGTGTGTGTGTATGTTTGTCTATGTCCCACAAACTGCCCGTAAGTATTTCCTAACCTTGTGAGGACATGTGTGTTTGAGTGTTCTTGGGACATATATGTGGAAGTGTTAAATGCATTTCATACAAGAGTTTAATCAAATCAAATCAAATCAAGTTTTATTTATATAGCCTAGCACATTTATAAACGATTTTTGGTCGAGCCAAAGTGCTGTACATATAATAAAAATAGCCTACAGTAGAGACACTTTACAGCAAATACAGCACAGATTGTTCAGAATATCAGTATGAGAAAAACGACACCCTCTGTCCTTAGACCCTCTGTCCTTAGACCCTCTATCCTTAGACCCTCTGTCCTTAGACCCTCTATCCTTAGACCCTCACATCGTACAAGGAAAAACTTCCAGAGAAAACCCACAGTTTAAGGGGAACATGGGAGAAACCTCAGGGAGAGCAACAGAGGAGGGATCCCTCTCCCAGGACGGACAGACGTGCAATAGATGCCGTGTGTAAATCGAAGAGATAATACATTTTACAGCATATGTAATAATAAGATGAATCCACGAGGATGTCAGCTACAATCCTGAGGAAGCCATCAGGGAAGCAGCATGACGAGACCCAAGGCAGGACCGCAGAGACAGGTTCAGCCACGACCCGAAGTCCACGACTTAATCCAGAACCCAGGATAGAGGATCCAAGACACAGGACTACAGCAAGAGGATCAGCCTCGACTCCGGATCCCGGCGTAGATATATATACAAAACAAGAACAAAGATTTGGCTGGGTTAATCGGAACAAGAGAATACACAGACACAGACAGAGAGGGAAAAGGTAATTGGATAAAAGTTATTCTTGATAACCCTCTAGAAAGATCTCATGAACTTCCCCACTCAATCTATCAAGACCCGAGCAGTTCTATTAGATATAGGATAAGAACACAACAACAACCTATCTCTTCGTCAGATGCACTCCCCCGCTTATCTAAGCGACCTCTTTAATACAGAGTATACAGAGGGTTTATCATGAAAGTAGTAAAACTATATTTACTTTCACAACAACTTTTAAAGGGGCCCTATTCTGCTCACTTTCAGGTTCATATTTGTATGTCGTGTCTCTACTGGGACATGTCTCCATGCTTTAATGTTCAAAAAGCTCTTTATTGTTCTCATACTGCCTGTGCTGCAGCACCTCTTTTCACCCTCTGTCTGAAACCAGAGCCCAGTCTGCTCTGATTGGTTAGCTGACCGGCTCTGTTGTGATTGGTCAACCCCTTAGAGATGTCCCGCCACTTATAAAATCACGTACAATGTGTTGGAGCGCTAGCCAATAAAAGTGTGAGTGTTACATAGTGACGCCACTATGCTCAGGAAGTTTAAAAAGGGTTACACGTTGTTCTTTATTTTAAATTGATCCCTTTTACTGAACACGTCAGACGTGTTTTTTTTATGGAATTCTGACGGAATATAGTTACCCCTTTTTCTCACATCCTAATTAAGTAAGATGTTCCACATATTGCGTTCCTTCCCATACCTTTATAAGCATGGGGACAATACACATTAAAATCACCTGGAGCTAGCACACTTGCAACAATAAGCTTTTTAATGTTGTTCTGTCTGGTAAAGCAGTTCCCTGTCGACTATACAGTACATCCTGACACTGGGGAAAGGATAAAGCTGTTCCATACAGTAACACATGCTGCCAGGATCTATAGCTGATCTGCTGATGCTGGGGCCGATAAGAGAGTATCTACAACAAACCACCTCTGGCCATCAAAGCTATCCCACTATTGTTCCCCCACGCACAGGAAGCCAGGTTTGTTGTGTTATTGTTGGATGAGGGAGAAAGAGAGAGGGCGCTGGAATGAGGTAGTGTGTGTGTGACGTACAAGAGTATATGTGTGTGTTTTAGGTCAATAAGTGTGTCACACGTGTGTGTATTGATCAGCGTGTTGTGTATTACAGCCAAGGGGGAAGCCTGTACCTGAGTCAGAGCGGAAAAAGGAGCTAAAGCGGAGCAGGAAGACACCTGGGAGCTGAGGGAGAACAAACAAACCCGGAGGAGGGAAGAGGAAGAGGAGGGAGAGGACAGGCAGGATGAGGAAGGGAATTAAACATAAAGAGAGAGAGTTTGAGAGGGAGAGAAGGAAGGCAGCTGCTGTTGAAGCCATGTGGAGTCCAGGAAGAAGAGAGTTCCGGTGTACGTCCGCGTAGCATCATTCAGATCGAGCTGCTTTAGAAGAAGTCCGTTTGTAAAGGTCGAGGGCGGCGTTAAAATTAATAAGGCTCTCTGATCGCCCTCTGCATCCAAATGAATGCAGATTCACCAGCCGTCTTCTACAAAATTACGCTCCCATACAATTTAACAGCAGTCTTGATTCATAAACAATCAGCTGTCCATGGCAACTGTTTTCTAAAAGTGAAAAAGGTGAGACACATTATAGGGTCTCACATTGATGTTGATAAGATTGATATTAAAAAATAGATGAAAGTAGCTCGTGATGCGACAGTCGTTTTTCCCCAACATTCGCCTGTTGCTTTTTTCAAAGTCTAAGACATAAACAACCCTATTACATTACATTAGGGTAGGGCCAAAACGGCGTCACGTACTTCCCTTTTGCAACTAACCAAATTGGCTATTGTTTTTCGGCTCACTCAATGTGTGCAGTGTGTCGCTGAATGGTGGCTGTAGTGCGTTCTTCAGCACAGTGAGAAGAAGAAGAAGATCTGGTATCTGTTGTGGGACTGTTAGAAGTCCTAAACATATATTTTCACAGCTACTAATAAAAGCCATGTTTGTTGTTTATGTTGATTATGATATGATTACTTTCATAAATATAATGAGTTGCTTTAGAGGAAGGCTTGAAGAGGTTAGCTGTTAGTGTTGACAATTTATCGTAAATGTTGCTATAGGTTTAGTGACGTTCGGAGCTAGTGTTGCTATAGATACTTTAGATGGAAAAGGGTTTGCAACATTAACTGACTCTTACGGTTTGATTATTTCAAACTACTCGTTAACTTCTCAAGATTACCCACCCTTGTTTTAACCCTGGCTCCTTTGCACAACTGGCAGGCAGCATGCAGAAGCAGTATTTTGGATTCAATGCTTGCCAATTGAGTTCCTCTTTAAAGGTCACCTATTATGCAAAATCCGCTTCTTCATGTCTCTTCTACATCAACATGTGTCCCCTCTTCTTCATGTCTCTTCTACATCACCATGTGTCCCCTCTTCTTCATGTCTCTTCTACATCAACATGTGTCCCCTCTTCTTCATGTCTCTTCTACATCACCATGTGTCCCCTCTTCTTCATGTCTCTTCTACATCAACATGTGTCCCCTCTTCTTCATGTCTCTTCTACATCACCATGTGTCCCCTCTTCTTCATGTCTCTTCTACATCACCATGTGTCCCCTCTTCTTCATGTCTCTTCTACATCATGTGTCCCCTCTTCTTCATGTCTCTTCTACATCAACATGTGTCCCCTCTTCTTCATGTCTCTTCTACATCACCATGTGTCCCCTCTTCTTCATGTCTCTTCTACATCACCATGTGTCCCCTCTTCTTCATGTCTCTTCTACATCACCATGTGTCCCCTCTTCTTCATGTCTCTTCTACATCACCATGTGTCCCCTCTTCTTCATGTCTCTTCTACATCAACATGTGTCCCCTCTTCTTCATGTCTCTTCTACATCACCATGTGTCCCCTCTTCTTCATGTCTCTTCTACATCACCATGTGTCCCCTCTTCTTCATGTCTCTTCTACATCAACATGTGTCCCCTCTTCTTCATGTCTCTTCTACATCACCATGTGTCCCCTCTTCTTCATGTCTCTTCTACATCAACATGTGTCCCCTCTTCTTCATGTCTCTTCTACATCAACATGTGTCCCCTCTTCTTCATGTCTCCTCTACATCAACATGTGTCCTCTCTGTGGAAAGAGACTCTGAAAGTTTCAGGAAAAAAGATTCTCTCTCTTTTTGTCCTGATCCATTTATATAAAAACCTGTCTGAAAATGAGCTGATTGGCCACTTTATGACATCATAACGATTTTTCGACCTCACCTTATCACCTGAATCTTCTCCAAGAGCACCATTAGGCGCTTTCACACCAGAGTACTTTTCCCAGGAATAGTTCCGATAGTTCCTGGGATTTTGCGTTCACATCAAAAATATCTGGAACTAGAACTTTTTTTCGGGAACCTTTTCACCCCTTTTCGGTCCCTGCTAGAGAGGTGGTACTTTCTTGGGGAGGAACATTTTCCAATTTCTATTGGCTGGGCGAATTGCAAACCACGCCCCGTAAAACTCTGAAAAGTTTTGTGAAGCCGCCATTTTATTTGCTTGCAATAGGCGCATTCACACTGCGGTACTTTTCCCACAAAGGTTCATGTGAACTTAGTTCATGTGAACTCTTTAGTTCGCATGAACTAAGTACAGATCGCGTTCACACTGCAAAAAGTCCCTGGGGGAGGATTAGGCAAATGAAGCCGCTGACGTCACTTGTTCTTCTTCTGCTTTGGGTTTACTGGCAGGCCGCAAACCACTTCACGGCGTATACTGCCGCCCAAAGTCCCCGGCCGGAAGTCCCCGGAGTTGGGGACTGGCTTCAGTAGAAGCTGCTGGGACTCCCAGCAGCTTCTACTGAAGCCTTCCGAGTAAATCGCCAGAACGCCGACACCTCCTCATCTCCACCGCTCCCATGTTTTCTTTTGTGTTGCCATAAGTTAGTCTCTCTGCGTTTCTGCGCTGGGCTAATGCTAATGCTAATAATGCTAATGCAAGGATAATAAAATGGCGGCTTCACAAAACTTTTTGGGAGTTTTGCGGGGCGTGGTTTGCAATCCGCCCAGCCAATCAGAAATATAGCTCTTTTCTCACAAGAGAGCCGCACGAAAGTCCCTGCTCTCTAGCAGCTCTCTGCTCTCTAGCAGGGACTTTCGTGGGGGTAAAAAGGTTCACATGAACCAATTTTAGTACCGGCTCTTTTTGGTGTGAACGCGATAAAAGAGTTCACATGAACTAAGTTCACATGAACCTTTGTGGGAAAAGTACCGCAGTGTGAATGCGCCTATTAGCATTAGCATTGGCCCAGCGCACCAACGGAGAGAGACTAACTTATGGCAACACAAAAGAAAACATGGAAGCGGTGGAGTGATGAGGAGGTGTCAGCGCTTCTGGCGATTTACTCGGAAGGCTTCAGTAGAAGCTGCTGGGAAGACTCCCGGGGGCGTGGTGCCGTGCTAGTGATTTGTCAAAGTGGGGGTTGCGCTAGTGGATTGTCCACGGGGGAGCCTTGCTGCGGGGAAATTCTACAGATGGCCAGTTCGCCCCTGAAAAATGTCTATGCACGCGTTATTATTAATCATAATAAAAAATTATTACATTTTTTCAATTTTCAATTTTTATATTGTAATCATCTCGTGACCCCCACTTTGGGAACCCCTGTAATAGGGGACCTTTAAGAGTTGTAAAAAATACCCAAATCAAACAATACAAGATAAAACAGAAAAAGGGACAGTTATTTTAGTTCCTAAATAAAAGTGTTTTCAGAAGGACACAGACACACACTACAGGCCCACCATAGAGACAATCCCCACAGAGCCCTGCTGTGTTGTCGCTGTCAGACATCACATCCTTGACACAGTTCCCTGGCTGCAGCTGAACTGGGCCACTCCAAAGTTTCTTCCCACTCTGTCTCTGCAGATGGCATTGTTTTCAGACACAATTTTCATTGTATCTGGAGTAGGAGGGGATGGAAATCACCGCTGCAGTAGACGCCAAGCCGTTTTGTACTCAACGACCCTCATCGGCAGTTGAGAATCAGTCGCAGATCTTCATGCCCGCTCGCCCTGCCCTCCTCCTCGCTCCCCTTCTCCTCCCCCCGTCTCCTGGGAGGTAAAGCCTGGATTTCCCCGTTTCCACTCTCCCTAGCTCTTTAACAACTAACGCCTCGCTCTCACCCTCTCATTTAGCACCACTCCTCTCATTTCCTGTCCTCCTTGTTAAACCATTATGTCCCCTCCCTCTCCTATGCACCTACCTGCTCTGAACCTGCCCTTATTGTATTATATTTCAAATATTTAAAACAACAAATGCACCAACTCTATCTGCCAAATATCTCATTACCATCCTATTAAATATTCCCAACAGATAAATATCCTTTTTCTACCTCCAATCCCCCAAATAGAAAGTGGCGCTATGACTCGCTCTTTCCCTTCTCCTCTATCCCCTCGCCAACCACAAATCCATAAGATAAGTCCTCACCTTTATATTGTAATAAGCAGGTACGGCAGAGATATTTAAAGCATTTTCGGATGCAGTTTGGTATTCGCTGAGTCTTCCCTCTGGGCTGTCTGGACCTGTCTGATTGTTCGCTTTGATTACAGGGTCCTCCACTCAACCAAAGTATTAAAACGTCCTACTAAGTATGTGTGAGATACTGTACAGAGTTCTGAGAGTGTGTGTGTGTGTGGACTGTTTGTAGGCGTGTATATGCAGTATGCATATGGCTGTGAATGCAGGTGTGCACACTATCTCCATATAAAAGCCTTCCAAGAATCTGCACGGAGGACTTAACATCTGTCAGATTTATGGGGCTCTAAGGATTTCTAACTTTTGGCGAGCAGCTGCATGGCAAGGCAACAACGAGAAGCGCTACCAAATTACAAAGATGTTAAGCGTGGGTGTGTCACATTAACTACCTGCCGCCTCCTGACCTTTTATTTAATGTCTCTTCAGTGGATCTTTAGGGACTGTATTTTCCATTAAATAGACCTTACAGGCTTACACAGATTCATATACCACCTGAGGTGCTTTTAAGTGATAGTTACTGACCACCAGGCCTGTGTGAAGCCTTTTAAAACAGGTGCTTCAAAGAAGAAAAAGAGCTTTACCCCCTAAACGTCCTGCAGCTGATGCTTTGTCTCAATTTGCACTTTCCTTAATACACTGCCGTACAGTGGGAATACTTGCACAGTGTGTGTGATATTCAACCTGTGAGCATTGTCTAAAATCACACACGGCCACTTACCCTTGCAATTAGCTAGATATTAGCTAGCTAGCAACAATCTTTGCGGCTAAATTAAGCTTAGAACATTTACGGTGGCTTATTTATTTAACACCAGCATAGATGTATGTTACTTAAAGGTGTGGTAGGTAAGTTTCAGAAACCGGCTCGAGATACACTTTTTGTTATATTCCATGGAATGCTCTTAACATCCCGATAGCAATGAATATCTTAAGTGCTTTGACAAAAAATCCATTAAAAAATGTCATCTGTGGAAGCCGTAGTACTGTAAAAAGCACGACTGCCGCCCTGTCTGTCAGCCTTCCATCTCGTGCACGCACAAATGTATCTCGTGCCGTCATTGGGCGTGCATTGCAGCAGTACTTCAATGACTCGCCAGCAACAGGCGGCCACTTTCACCAGTCTGCTGACGTCATGTGCGCGTTCATGTGTGTTGGAGGAGGTGCTCTGTAAGGAAGTCTGAAGGAAGGGGCGGATTCTTTTCGGCTGTGTACTTTCAAATTTTAGTGCACTCGAGCCGGTTTCTGAAACTTAGGTAGGTAATTTTGGAGAAACCAGCTCGAGCGCGCTAGAATTTGAAAATACACAGCCGGAAAAAATCTGCCACTTCCTCACAGAGCCCCTCCTCCAACACACACGAACGCGCACATGACCAATGAGGGCACGAGATCAGTTAGTGCACAGATGGAAGGCTGACAGGCAGGTAGGCCATCCAGTTACTTTAGCCGGGCCGGCTCAGATGATTGGTCGTGCTTTTTACAGTATATATTTTTGTATATTGCTGTGTTTACCAGTAGTGTAAATTCCGCTACGTAGCCAAGATAGCTTTCGTTGAGAAGTGTCCAGCGTTGCTCACTTTACTTTCAGTGGCTTTAAGTAACTCCATAACCTCCAAACCTACAAGTCCCATTTCCTGTATCCAAACAGATGTCGAAACACTTTATACACTTGGCATACTAATGCCGTTTACACACATCAAAACTTCCTTTTAAGGGTCTATTTCCTTTGTCAAAATAGACATTTGAATTTGAATATCCATTTCCCATTTTTGTTCTAAGGTTATGACAGTTAGATCAACAATTTCACATGTGTGATTTTATAAACTCCGGAAAACAATGTCATGTCCTTTGTTTCAGGATGTTCACGTAACAGACAGATTTAGAAACTTTAACACATCACCAAAAGGGTCAATAAGGAGAATCCTAAATCAGAAAAGGAAACGAGTATTATTCTCTTAAATAATACATGTTAAAAGGTCATTTTGAGCAATTAATAAGGATTAACAACGAAAGTCTCTCACACAGCATACAAACAGGGGCCCTGGTCTCTGAGAGGAATACCAGATGACGGACCGTGACACATTCAGATCAACGTCATCAGGAAACAAGCTTGTAAACAGGAACGCCTGGGAGGAGTCTCAGCCACTTTGCAGAAAGCGACGTAGAGAAACAAAGTTCACGGAGCAATTTTTAGATTGACTGTTACAAATACACCTGTAATCCTGTCCCTCCCTTTCTATTGCTGTCCCCCTTTACTCCCTCACTGATTCTCACCTTCTCCTTCTACCTCCCTTGTGAAGGCCAAAACAGACAGGTAAAGCAACTAAGCTGTATAAAATGGCCATACAAATGTTAAGCACCTGAACTTTTGAAAGAACATCCATAACATTCATCTGGTTGTAACTTGTACTTATATATATCAATATTCCAATTACTTGTATTTAGACTATTCTGCACAATTTCTATTATATTCTATTTAATTGTATTTACTTGCACTATTATCTGTTTTATTGTTTTGCACAGTTGGAGGAGCCTGACCTAAGATTTTCATTGTCGTAACTACACTACACAATAACAGCCTTGAATACACAATACATCATGTTTCTTTTATATCTCTCTTTTTCTTTTTACCGCTAACCCTAACCCTAACCCTAAAATAAACCTAAATACTCCCACCAAAATACAGTACTATTATAAGTATATAAGTTGAAAAGTATAACACATGTAATACATTCGTAATGTTCAATGCATTTCAGGTTCTATTTTTTCTGCATATATATTTTTTATTTCCCGGTATATATGTTTTAAAAGACGGTGGGACATGCTATAGCAACTCTCAATTCTAACTCCAGCATGCTAACAAAGACATGGTTAATGTCAGTGGCGAACCGTGTCTATCACAACTGGACCTTCTGTAGACTAGAGTCGACACACACCCCCCGCCGCCGCCCCCCGTCCGCGGCATTATAATGTCCGTCTTTTCAATGAATTGTCGTCTTGAAAAGGGTACTCACAACAATTCCGCAACAACTTCATCTTCACCTGTTGCACTTGTCATTTCAACGTTAAAAACAATAAAATGGCATGAATTGCTTCGTCGCACTCATCTAGATCCTCTGTCTCGAGCCAGTTAACTAGCGGGCCTTCTAGAATACCCTGGAACCGAGGGGAACTCTGAAAGAACATGCCCATTGGCTACAAATCAATATATGATTGGTTGATCAAACTGTCAGTCCAAACGTACGCTCTCATTCAGTGCAAAGGCCAGGGCATTCGATCAAGGATGTAGAATACCTTGTTGAAGGATATTCTACCCGGAGACCCAGAACAAGATCTGATTGGTTGCTTTCTTTTCTAACACAAAACCACTGAAATGCGAGAAGGACAAATCAACGTAACACTGTAATATTACAGATCAACAACACAGATACGATTCTCATTTATTCATTTTAAATACATTTTATTTATATAATTAAATCGATTTTTTGTTTGTTTTATCTGAGTGTTCCAGGGTATTCTCTGAATACCTTGAAGGCCCTGACGGTTCGCCACTGGTTAATGTTGGTTTAAAATGTTTACAGTTGCTAATCAGCACTTAAAAATAATCCAGATAATTTATGTCTGTACCAAAATGAAGGGGAATCTTTCCAATAGTTGTTGAGAATGATACACGTATTCCTTAATGCCTTATTTTCATATAAGATGTCAGCTTACTTTCTATGTAATAATAATAATAATAATAATAATAATGCATTACATTTTTTATTAGAGCGCTTTTACAGGTGCTCAAAGCGTTTTACAAGTACACATTACACATATTAGACATGTAAGAGTCATTACTGGAGCAAATGCGGGTAAAGTGTCTTGCCCAAGGACACAACGGCCTGACGCAGTGGCGGCCGAGGCGGGATTCGAACTGGAGTAATAGGCATTTGTTACCATTATTAACCTTTTCCCCTCTACTATCTCTGGTGATGCATTTGTAACGTAATTTTTCAGATCACCATATTTGTTATCTTTGACCCCAAATATGAAATTCTAGTCAATTGGTTGGCTCAGTGTTGATATATATGGCTTTACTTTATTACTTTGTTCAGTAAGTATATGTACAGTATACTTACTTTTTTACAATACTGCCACTAATTATTTTTACCATGGATGTTTACATATTGTTCTTTTATTAACGTGAGCTTAGTCTACTAACTTTATTTTTGCCTTTATATCTGCTCTGTCCCTTTGCTGTAAGTTTCCCTGCTGTGGGACTAATAAGGTTTCTGATTTTGATTGACAGGTTGGCGTGTTCAGTGTGTGTGTGTGTGTGTGTGTGTGTGTGTGTGTGTGTGTGTGTGGTGTGTGTGTGTGTGTGTGTGTGTGTGTGTGTGCGTGTGTGTGTGCGTGTGTGCATGTGTAGAATCAGAATCATGCATACTTGAATGACAGCTTTTGAATTAACTTTAGTACACTGGAGAGTTTGTTTAGGACAAATATTAAACCCAGAATAAGTCACTTAGAGGACAGAGCTAATTCAGTAGTACCCTGTGTATTATTACACAGATATTTACAGTACAGTAGGCCTACGTGGTATTCATTAGAGCAGTTTGAGTACAGTAGAGAGCAGGGAAGTCCCCTGTGAGGTGGGACAGGGAGGGGAGGAATGCTGCTGGATACAGCCTCCTGCAGCTGAACAAAACCAGGCATTCCTCATGGAGGTGTTTATCCTCTGCAGCGCGGTGTGGTCCATCCTCTCTGGTTCTGTGAGAGTCTCCATAATGTCACCGTCAGCAGGACGCTCATCCAACAGAAGTAAAACTCAATTTAGAAAATAAATGTTGACATAAACCCAATTTTGGCAAAGCTTGAAGACACATAAAGAATGAGTTGAGGGGATTATGAGTCCATAAAACTGCCATTGGAGAAATAACTCAGATATACATTTACTTTCTATTGTTCTCTATCCCCGAATGCACGGTGGAGATCACTCAGGTGTAATGCACACAAATATAATCAGACTCTTTTCCCACAATATGCTTTTCCGTTTCTATTTTGACGACACTATTGCTGGACATAAAACACACACGATTTTCACACACACATGTAAATCATATGTACACATGACCAAATATGAATATATGTTCATTTTAAATAATTTCTTATTTTATCATTTGATTTGATCCTTCATTTTATGAATCTGTGTGAATCTGTGCTGTTCTGTTTTTCAATCTTACCCTGTTGCTGTCAAACTACTGAATCTCCCCACGGGGATTAATAAAGGTCCATCTTATCTTATCTTACATGACATACTTTGGCTATTTTCTTTGATCAATCCATCCAGAAAACATGTCCGACAAATGCTAATATTTTGGCTGCGTTTCGACCCTAACTTAGAAGGCAGTGCTGTCTCCACATTGAAACAGCACGAGTCCAAATGCTTGTGTATGAAAGAATGATTTGCAGAAGTTTAGGATCCCTTTACACATTACAAATGTATGTTTACTGCACCACTTAGAACAGGCTGGTACAGTTATGTGGGGTCAAGTGTGACCTTGTGTGCTCTGAAAGTACAACTGGCATAGGACACAGCCTGAAGGAGTTCATATCAGGCTGTAACTAATGGCACATTTCCACTGCAGCGGGGTAGCCCCGTTTAAGCGTCCCTAAGCGTCCTCGCTCAGGCCTCGGGCTGCCTCGCTGGCCGTCCGAGGCCGTGGCGCATTTCCATTACAGTTTAGGACCTGGGGTAGCAACGCAGTGTAGGCGGGGCGATCGGCTTTGTTGTTCCGTCGAGCTCCCGCTGGATTTTATCATCCCCAATGAGATGTAGGAACGTCGTCACCTCCTCGGTCGACCACGGTGCTTTTCTTTGACATTGCCATTTTTGTAGCTCCTCCGTTTACAAAAATGCTGTGTATAAAAATGCTGCAAGCTTGCTTCTAGATATATATGCGACGCTAGGGATGATCTCGCGCACGATCTTGTGTCGATTATCTCTGACCAATCAGCAGTCGAGAGTGTTGACGTCACTAGTTCAGCCCTGGCCTGATAGAACCACGATTTTATGGGGCCGGAAAAGAGGGGAAAAGTACCCGCTAGCCGGGGCTACGCTATATGGAAAGGCCACCAAAAACTCGCCTGGCCGCTTGAGGACGCTTAAGGACGCTTAAACGGGGCTTCCCGCCATTAGCCTCTGTTGCAACAGCAGGGCTACAAACATCAGAGCTGTGCTTTTGGCTCGCGTCCTGAGAGAGACTGACTGATTCGGTGTGCTCTCCTCTCGCGCTGTGTTCACATTACATGCAAAAACAATTATTTTGTTTTGCTTTATGCACGCAAGTTCAACCATGGGATCAATTGCGTAACTTTGCGCAATTAATCTGGTTAACTACAGTGGTTTGATCCCAAAGAAAATGTGGGGTTTTGTTGCTTGAAATAGATCAAAATGTTGCCAAAATAACGACATAATGATGCAGATTTGTAAAAAGTATAAATATCATGCTTTGTCGGGTCTGGCAGAAAGACAACAAGCAAACCACTTTTAAAATGCTTGGAAGTCGGTATCAGTCAAGGCAATGCTATCATCTTAGTTGCTCCTTCAACACTCAAAATAACGTTAGCTAAATGTGGCCTGAAACCAGGAAAAACATAGCATTTTTACATAGATATTTACATACTGTGTTGAAATGTTGAAAACTCACCAAAGATGTAAGATGCCAATTATTGATACCCAGAACAAGTATCCAGATTCAACAACAGAAGGTCATCAGAAGAATCTGGACGCTAATAGGGACAGAGTTATCGAATATTGTTAATTTCTTCACGTCATTTTCAACATGATGCTGTTTATGTCTGTGGCACCAGGCAGACATGGGCTTTTTTATCAATCACATGTTCTGCTTTTTTTTCTGGTTTCCCATCTATTCTGCCACTTTGCATATATACGGGTTTCTCTCTCTCTCTCTCGTCTTTCCTAAACCGTCCTCTCTCTCCATCTTTGTCTCAGTAGAGTGCATTCCAACAATTCCTCTCTGTCAGTCTCTCTCATTCAGACCCATTCGTTAGATGCTGTTGACAGATCCCTGCTGAGCTGCTCAACTCAGTCAAACTCATCATGGGTCAAACACTATAAAAGTCCAACATCCAAGCAGCATTCATACGGTTTCACTGACCGTACAGATTGAGAATTAAGTCTCTGTTGTGCTTAAGCTGAATAATAATAAATCAGTAGTTCCTTGCACCTGAATCTACCCCATGTTTTGGTCTTTTGATGTGATTCAGCCACATTCCTCTTGGGAAACCTGAGATCCGAGGTGAGCGGTCATACTCTGGACTCGAGGGGCCGACTAATGACTTCCCATTAGTCCGTTTGGTCTACATGATCCTCTATTATCTCCGAGACACGCGCTGGAGAGAGTCTATCCGCACGACTAATCGAGGGTCACTTGCCTCCGCTCTTAAACTCTGATGCCTGTGACGGCAGCCCAACTCATGTGCACCCACCCATGGTCCTTTTTCTACATCACAAATACATTACATTCATGTTTTTCACGTCCGTGGTGGAGAGGACCCAACTATGCGATCGCTGCGTCAAATTAACCACTGGAGTGTTTCAGCCAACGATGGAAAAACCGCACGCAGTGAAATGGCATCTTTGTCCGATAGGAGATTAGTTAAGGGTGCTGTGACCTTCTCCGGATCTTCTGAAAGGCTCTTAAATATTTGAAGGAGTGCTGTCATTTCTCACTCAATTGTTACGCATAGAGGGCCCTCTGTCCTCCGTTCAGGGTGAAATTGGACAGTGAGCGTGTGTGTGAGCCAATATTTGAGGGGGGTGTGATCTGTTCCACACAACTGCGCTTTAACGTGTTTGAATGCTCTTCATTAGCAGTTTCATTCAGCCTTTCATTGTGCATTTGTGTTTTAGGTAGTTGTGTACTGCACATACATGATTGGTTTTCAGTGATACACGTGTCGGTTTGTACACAGAGCATTTTATGGATGTTTCTTGTCAGGTTGTCCACTCGTAGAAATAATAATGGATGGATTTCTCTCTATGGGATTGTGCTGAAATGTAACAGTCACAGGTGTGTGTGTGTGTGTGTGTGTGTGTGTGTGTGTGTGTGTGTGTGTGTGTGTGTGTGTGTGTGTGTGTGTGTGTGTGTGTGTGTGTGTATGAGTGTGCTTATGGGATTGAAAGTCAGCTGTGTGTAAAACCAATGCAGGACACGCTGGGAAAATCCCTACCTCTAGTCATGAACCTGCTCCCCCTCCTCCTCCTCATCCTCCTCTTCCTTCTCCTCCTCCTTTTCCCTTTCTCATTATAACCCAAACTCACTCATGTTTTAGGAGCCACAATCTGAGCATAATGTAAAATATGTTTTGACATGTACAGGGCGGTAACACTGGCAACATGGATAGGAAATGAGAGGAAGATAATAATCAAAAGTTAAAGAGATGATTTTAGATTTTGGGTGTTCTGTGCAGTGGGGTTATATGAGGCACTTATCCATCGTCAGTGTGTTACCAACAGTCAGTATTAGTCGGCACACCCCCATTTTGTCACCGCATGGAAAAAGGCCTACCTAAAAAATCCATATAGGTGTAAATGTGTGCTATATTTTGAATATTTTCACCACTTTACCTTGCCGTCATATAGCCCTTTACAACTGTGAACTGAAGCCATATGCTCTTTTTAAAGCACCCTGAACAAATTGAGTTCAACTTTCCAGAGAACAGAAGTTGGCCAAGTTAGTACATTTATGTCACTGTGTGATTTGGGTTATTTCGAATTCACCAAAGTAACACACGAACACAGACGTCACTAACCGATATACCGAGACGGCAGTTAATTATCAACGTGTCTTCTGCCATATAAAGTTACTGTTTTTGTCAACAGGCCTACTTAAAAAAACAATGTACGTTTATGTTGCTGTGGGACTTTGTTTTCCTCAGATTCATGAAAGAGGACCACGGGTCAACTAACAATCTACCGAGACAGAAGCAACTCTTGTGTTCATCGGGGTAACATTTAAGTTTTTGTGAATGGGGTCTGGTGGCCTTGAAGAGAGCATAGATGTGTTTTCAGTTGCCTGTTGGAAAGGGCTGTCCGACAGCAAGGCAAAGCTGTACAAATATTCAAAATATGGCGAAAACTTTAACTGAAATTGATGTTTTTATTTGAACTTTTTTCCATGTGACTAACATACATTTGGTTGAGGCCTCTTCCAAAGCACTATAATATTTCATGTCCCAACTCCTGTCTGTTTCTACAAACTGGGTGTGAGCCTACAGCCACCTAGTGCAAGTAATACACTGACTATATATACAGTATAAGTACCTCATACAAACCCACTCAAACCATACTATCTCTTTGAATTCAGCCCTATTATTAGTGATGTGAGTCAAGCTTATGCCTAGACCACCCTGAGTATAAAAAGTCCATTAGTAAGAGAAATTCAAGTTTTCAAACTATTTTGACTTCAAAAACGTGGAGTTATCTTTGGCAACACAAGCTAATTTATACATCTTTATACACAATAAGTTAACTGGTACCACTTTACAATAAGACTACCCTTATAAAGGATTCATAATTAGGTTATGAATTAGGTTGTAAACACTTTATTAATCATTAAGAACCCTTTATAAACCAGTTCTAACATAGTTTTCATACATCAGCACAGGCTCACTATTTGGCAGGATGACTAAGCCTTATATTGGCTACTTAGCGAGAATCAACTCAGTGAACAACAGATACCAAGGATGCTGGCTGATGAAGGAGACGAAGAAGCCAATATAAGACTTAGCAGTACAGATATATGTGGGCTCACTATTTGGCAAGCCACCGGTCACAGTTGCCCTGTTTATCTCATGTCTTATAAAAGCTTATTAATGATTTATAAAGTGTTCACAACCTAATTAATAAATGAATTACAAACTATTCGTAAACCCTAGTCTTATTGTAAAGTGGTACCAGTTCACTTAACCACTGTTTCCTTTGTGCTGTGTTGCATTGGTATCCCAAGTCACAATTGCCTGTGGCCTTGGCCAAACGTGCGAATATGAAACAGAGTGTAAATATAGCTCCGTAGCTCATGCTGTTTCCTCCATTGACTCTTGTTAGAAAAACAATGGCATCCTATTATTCACCGGGCCATGATTGAACTGGAAGAAACTAGACTTTACTAACTGTCGGGACATTGTTCAATGCTGCAGTACAGCGGTGTTTGAGAAAAGCTGTGAGGATCTGTGTTTAAACGCTTTAGACAGAAACAATGTAAGGATTCTTTGAGCAGTGTTGTTCTTTCTTGCACTTTCAAATGTGTTTTTTTCCCATGATAAAAGCTTTCTTGCTCTTTTCTCCCCGTCACGTATCATTATGAGTCCTCGAGGTCGCCGTGCTGATATACTATTTTTGGGGCCCGTCAGGCATTGTTTATAAATGTTCCCTAAACTGACGGCAAAAGGTCAGGACTCTGAGAATAACTCCTGTGATATTTAGAAACACCTTTTGTTTCCTGATAGCCCGGCTAGCCGTGATGCTGAGGTAACAAGAGGAGTCAGTTGGCATGGCAACTATCCCCGTGACCTCTCCAGCAATACTCGCTGCGTAAAGGTCTGTTATACAATGCGGTGATTTAAGGGTCATTCATTCGTGTTGCTTAAGGCATCTTTTGTTTTACAAATCCCTGGATGCAAGTTGATCATGCATTTTTTACTCTTAACTGAGAAATAGGGCAACGTATATCATATTCTATTTACGTGTATATAGACTTCTTGCATTATTTTTTATTTGTATTTTATTATATAACTATGTTGCATTGTTGGAGGAGTTCGGTTCATAAGAATTTAATTGTCATTTCTACACTGTAGCTTATGTGCATTAAAACCATTGAATCTTGAACATGATAAGTTTTTAAAATGTAATTATTGGTATCACTATTAGAGATAGTTGTTTGAAGTTAACAATCGTCACAGGGTTGTTGTTATTGTTAATGACTTTCCCATTAAACCAGAATTTGTCCATATGAGGCTTATACACTTTAAAATAACTCATAAACAAGAGGATGTTATTTTGACTGCTGATAGCAACTCAAATGTTGGCAGAGCCTTGATCGATGCTGAACCATGATACTATTTACAAATCTGTGTCATTAGGATGTTATTTTGGCAGCATTTTGTTTTATTTAAAGCATAAAACCACTGCAGCTTTTGTTTATATCGGGTTTATAACGCTGTAGTGAACCAACCATCTGTGCATTCCATTACATGGTAAAGCGCTGCATTCAAAATCAAACAATTAAATGTGAATGTGGTTGTTAAGTACAGTAGTTGGCATGCAGAAAAATAACTTTGAGTGCTATATTATCACATGTTAAACTATATTATTAGATGCTTAATACAGGTGCATGGGTAAGTAGCATTTTAGTTGTAGTGTGTCAAATTGCAGCAATCTAAGCACTGTTGCATTGAAGAAATCATGTATATATAAAATCTTAACCTGGAACTAAGGACTATGAAATTAATATAGTTGAGTAGACAAAGATAAAGTATAATGAATTAAAACAATCAAGTACCTAATGTACCCCGCATTACTATACAACCACTGCATACATACTAACACTATGTTGATATATTTAAATATAATAATAATACTATCATTTAAAGCCAGATCATGTGGCTGACACAGACTTCAGATCAGACTAACCCACTGATTGGCCCAGCCTCAGGAATATCTGCATAAATGATTCACGACAGAGGAAATAGAGCTCAGAGTGGCTGCTGTGTGTGTGAAGAGCTCGTTGTGGACTGATGTCGCTGCTTTGTGTGCAGAGGACCATTCTTCAGACAGGGGGCGGGAGAGAGACTCTTGGAGAGCTGCTCTTCCCCTCAGCTCCACCACAGCGCTGCGTAATCAGGCGGCTCCAGCAGGCTGAGGCGCTCCGAGACACACACTGCGTTTCTTATTGATAAGACTTCTTGGAAGAAGAGCACCGCAAACTACCGTGCTGACAATTCTGATCGGTTAAAAAAAGACCATCGCTTTTGGAAAGAAAGACGTCAGTTGGATATATTGTATTTTTTTAAAACTGGGCATCCTTGGATTAATTGATACTTTCTTAAGGACTGCTTTCTAGGCGAAGTTTGTGACTTGGAAATGTTTGAGTAAATTAGTTGCGACTTGTGTGCAAGGTGGACTAAAAGAAAAAGACTGAAGAACACTGACTACAACTTGGAAGGTTATTATTCATCAGTACTTTGGAGCTTCTTCGTCTTCTCTCATCTTCTTCTTCGGATATTTTCTTCTGAAGAGACAATAGTGGTGCGGACGGACCGTCTACGCGCACGCGGTTCCGCAGGACGAGCCGCTGTCCCTCCGCGCGCAGTGCTGAGGGGTCCCTCGCGCTTCCATAAATGCCCGGTCCGTCAAAGTGGCTCGAGGCTGGGCAGCAAGATGAGCTCGTGGGTACAGCTGCTGCTCGCGCTGCTGGCGACGTGTCTGCGGTTTGGCGCAGCCGAGGTGAGTTTGCGTCAAAACTGTCGATGTTTTAGAGATGATTCAAGATTTTCAACATTTCAATAACTTTATTGTCAGTGTTAAGGCATAAGGAGATATCCTTTGTGCTGGTCCCGTAGGTGCAACATAGAATAAAATAACAATTACAACTCAAATAAATGAAACGACCCTTAAAAGCTAGCAATAGAGAGTAGTGTTTTTTTATCATAACATATACAGATCAAATTAAAACATATTTTATTGAGAATTGAGCAGTGAGGGAAGTATGTATATACTTATTGTAAGTTAAAGTGCTAATACCACATTGTTATAAAATTCTCTGTTACAGGTAAAAGTCATGCATTTTAAAGTTTACTTGAGTAAAAGTAAGTGTGATAAGCTAAATGTACTCAATATACGTACTAAATGCAGAACATTCTAAAAAAACATCGGCTAGTTGATTAATCGACCAAGCTAGCTTATTTTATAACAAAACATAATATTAGTATAACTTTTTTTAGTGCAGAAATCTTCATTTGTAAAGTTACTAACGTTAGCTGTAAAATTAATGTGGGGCCTAACAAAATACCATATTTCTCTTTGTATCGTAGTAGTAGAAGTATAAAGTAACAGTAATAAACTACAATTACTTCAGTAAATGTTTGTTAGATTCAAACAATGAAAATGCAGCACAAGCTATGACAGGAAATAGCCTAGCTTTAAAGTATGCTAGCTAAAAGAAACGTAGCCTTGGCTACTTACAGTAAGCTACTTGTTTCACTAAATTCGTATACATGACTTTAAATGAAGGGTTTTCACTTGTATCACTTCTATTCTATTCTATTGTATTTCTCTTATTGAGCTAAATTATGAGTAACATCATCAAGACTACAACGAACAATATATTCATATCAAGTAGATTTTTCTTTATTTTTTAGATTTAGTGCACCTGCTTTAGTTTTATAATAAAACCTGTCTTTCCCTTATTGCTTGTGCATTGGTTGGGATCCTCCCTGCAGAAAATAACTGTTATTCCTCCCATTAACTGGTATAATGAATGAATGGATGCCCAGGGGCACACACACACACACACACACACACACACACACACACCACACCACACACACACACACACACACACACACACACACACACACACACACACACACACACACACACACACACACACACACACACACACACACACACACACACACACACACACACACACACACACACACACACACCACACACACAATGGGAAGGAGGGGGTGATGATCCAGGAAACAGAGGCTGGCTGCCATGAGAGGCTCTTTAGCAGCTGGATGCTCCACGGGGTAAAGTGGATGCTGCTCCAGATGTTGAGTGAGTTCTTAAAGGTCACCTATTATGAACATATAAACATGTGACCCCCCCCCCCTCTGTGGAAAGAGATTCTGAAAGTTTCAGGGAAAAAGATTCTCTCTCTTTTTGTCCTGATCCATTTATATAAAAACCTGTCTGAAAATGAGCTGATCAGATTTTGGCCACTTTGTGATGTCATAACGACTTTTTGGCTTGTGTAACCATTAGCCAATCAGCAACCAAGGCAACCCCCCCCCCCCCCACACCTTATAACCTGAATCTCCTCCTAGAGCACTAAGTGTTCTTTGTAACCAAATGTCTCTCAGAGGGGCGTGGGGAGGGGCTCCTTAATTTCATCTAAAGTAACAGACAGAGAATCAGCACTTTGGAAACAGGGCTGAAACAGAGGGGATTATGGGTAATGCTGCAACGATCTGTTTGGTGTTTGGAGCCAAACACTTCAGAGACATGTTTTGTATATATCTGAGACCTATAATATACTGATGAAAAACAGTATCATAGGGGACCTTTAAAGTGAGCAGCGTCTTACTGTGACGTGATGCTGCAGAGACCACATGTTAGTCACAGTGGACGACCATGGGATACCACAGTCGTGAGAGATTGTTTTTGACACTCAGGGTGAAATATGTCTTGGAGCCAAGATGACACAGGATCTGGTTGTGGTGTGAAATATTTGTCATGCATCAACACAATGTAAATCACCTGTGTTGCCAGACGTTGAGGGTCTAAAACACTTCAATTATTGATATTTAAGTGCAGAACGCAATGACAATTTTACCTGAAAATGCAATGGGGTTGTCTCCATTTAAAGGTGGGGTAGGTAAGTTTCAGAAACCGGCTCGAGATACACTTTTTGTTATATTCCATGGAATGCTCTTAACATCCCGATAGCAATGAATATCTGAAGTGCTTTGACAAAAAATCCATAAAAAAATTTCATCTGTGGAAGCCGTGGTACTGTAAAAAGTACAACCAATCCGTTTAGCCGGCCCGGCTAAAGTAACTGGATGGCCTACCTGCCTGTCAGCCTTCCATCGGGGCACAAACTTATCTCGTGCCCTCATTGGTCATGTGCGCGTTCGTGTGTGTTGGAGGAGGGGCTCTGTAAGGAAGTGGCAGCTTTTCTCCGGTTGTGTATTTTCAAATTCTAGCGATCTCGAGCCGGTTTTCTCAACTATACATACCCCACTTTTAAGTGTCATGTATTTTTTAAGTGTTTTGTGACATGGATGTTACCATGAATGAAGACATTGATGCCCTGTTTACTTAAGTTCCACCTCCAGTGAACCACTTCTGCCACACATCTGTCAGAGTAATGAACGTTGCTACGGTGAAATATGCACGCATGATTCGATGGGTGAAGTTCTGACGTCTCCCGAGGTTCAAACAGGAAGACAAAATCTTAACTCAGGGTCTCGTCTAGGTCAAGTGAGTCTTCAAGATGAATGGCATTTCAAACACGTTTGCCTCTTTTGCCTAAATGAAGGCTATAGAAGTAGGTCCAGATGCACATTTCATCAGATTATTTTTTGTATTTCTTCTCTGTTTCCGACCCAGGAAGTCAATCTTCACAATGAACCACCAGTGTCAGCCACTTGTGAAACGAAATGGGGTCAAAACACACAGTTAACAAGTCAGTCATAGAAGTAGACCTTTTAAACAAGTCAGAAAGAGTTTTTCATTCAGACAGCTGGAGTAGCATGGTATTGGGAAATGTGCAACCAGGTCTTCTGCTCATAATGGAAGCTTTTAATTAATGGAAAAACCATTCTTGCCGTCTTAACGTGCGCTTATCCCCCCTTTCATTTACCCCACCTATACTATTAAGTGTATGCATTTACCGTAGCCATGAAAGCTTAACATAAAGGTGGATTTCTGGTGGAACACAGCTACTGTATGATGGATGACTTGAGATCCCTGTCATCAGCTTGTCTTTGCATTTTATAGCCTCTCTAGGCACCACATGTAAAAAGAAAGCTCACATTTGACAGGCCAGGCGTTTTGAAGGGAGAAAGTTAGCCTTTGAGGTACACAACCAGGAGTTCCCCAAGTCTTACTGGAGTCAGCAAGCTTCAATCACAAACCCTATAAAAAGAACATTATCATAAGAACATTCAACTGTATACACGTATAGATTTAAAATGTGGACCACCAAAGAGGAATTTAATTTACAGCACAAACTCATCATTATCCTTGATTGCATTAGGCGCCTTTCCAGAGCGTAAATCATGACAAAGGAATTAATTATAGTCACATTTATTCAGACATTCCAGTTTAGGCGCAGTTTCAACGAGCACACGTGAAACTCCACACGTGTGCTGCAGCAAACTCGACCCCCTAATTATGAGCCATTAGACGCTCCTCTCCTCCTCCTGCCCACTGCAGCCGGGACCTGGCAGTCCTCAAAACCTCCAACACACCTCCAGGGGACGGGAGCTTGCTTTAGGTGATAAGGGCTGGATTACGTCCAAAAATGGGATCTTTTTGGACGATGTAAAAAGACAAAAAGTGTACGAGACAATATTGAACAACAATAATGGTTTTGTTACACACTTTATAAGAAGTTTTCTGTGTTTTTTAACTGATTGACAGTAGGACTCCACAATTTATCGAAGTTTAGCAACATCATAACTATCATTGCTATAAGTGCAATATTGGGTAAACGCAAAACTAAAAATAATCACATATTATCGATTCATGTACTTTTTAATGCAACAATGGTAGGGCTGTGTTCAGCCTCTCAAATATAGAGATGTTTTTTCTGTCTTAAATTCTGTGAAGTGAATATCTTTAAGTTTTGGACTGACAACAAAAGACATCACCTTAAAGGTTGAGAAATCAGGATGTACATTTTTCACTATTTTCTTGCATTTTATCAGACCAAACGATTACCAGATCAATACAGAAAATAATCAAAATTGACAACAATCATTAGTTATAGGCAGCCCTGGTTTGATGCCTCGATTGGGGACGGGTGGCGCAGTGGTCTGTGCGTTTGATCATCAGATCAAGGGGGCGTTGGGGAACAGTTCGAAACCCGCCACTGCGTCAGGCCGTTGTGTCCTTGGGCAAGACACTTCACCCGAATTTGCTCCTGTGGGTATTGTCCACAGTAGATGACCATTACATGTATGATCTGTATTTGTAAAGCGCTTTGAGAGTCATTGATAAAGCGCTATAATAAATATAAGGATTATTATAAACCCTCATTCGTTTACGCTCTTGTTTACCTAAGTACAGGTCCTATGACATTCCTCCACAACCTACTATTTTACTATCTTGATATTATTATCTTCGTTTAAACATTGAGCTTTCTCGATGTGTGTTTACGCATTCTGTTTTGAATGTGTTTACATCTGTTTTGTTTATCAGAACCCAAAGTGTTTATTTAGTATTTCCTGCTTAGACACAAATCGTCATGGCAGCAGGCACCACCGTGAACAAAGGCACACATCCTATAATTAACATCAGACACAATTAGCCGAGCAGGCGGCTTTTGCTCCGTTTGGCGAGGGGAAGAAATCACGGTGATGACTCCTGAGGGGACGGACAGCTCAGACATGTGAGCGTAATACAGCAGGCATTTCCCCGTGTATTATTCAACGCTCTGAAAAGCCCGTTAACAATGGGGGAAAGTCAGTGGCGTACAGTAGAGGCAGGATGAGAATACATGTCCATGCATGGATGGCTGCTTCCTTTGGCTAAAACCTGCTTCCCGTAGGGATTCATTATACTCTACAGTCCTACACACTGCACCGGACCGGACCTACACTGTTACATTTAATTTACGATGTGTAGTCCTTTACATGTTGTATGGTTCCAAATTGCTGATGTATTTGTATCCTAAGACATTTTAAGGCACATTTTTGTATTTAGAGTAAGCCCCTTGAGATGGGTAATCTTGTTCTTGACGGGGTGGTACACAGAAAATAAACTATTAAAGAAACATTAAAGTATCAACGGACAAACACACCAAATATTTGACTACTTAAACTTACAGAAAAACCAAAAGACAATATAATCATGCTATCACTATTTTCTATACCACTAATCTGATGACATCTTCTTTTTTAACTTTTTGAAATACAATTGAAAGCCAGTAGTAGTAGTAGTAGCCAAAGACAGATGCTCATTAATGTCATTTTAAACATGCATATTTGTCCTAAAATAGGAGATGAAATTAGCTTAACATACCAGAGGATGTCTAAGGTAACATTTTAGAAGGTCAATTATTCCAGTCCGAGGTAGCCTTAAACATAAACGCTTGTTTTCCTGATGCTAGTAATAAAGAAGAACAACTAGGCAGAGTGTCTCCTTAGAGAAGTTGAATCCTACAGTTTTAAGGAAGCGAGAAAGTGGATCCTTTTAAATCCAAACATTCTTATAGTGGGAGAAGGCCAGTGCCATCTAACATATAATGTCCAATGATGAGTATGAAAGAGGCTTTAAACACAAAGAAATACAAATGCTATTACACAGCATCAAGCAGGGAAAGATTAGAGATCAGATATGAGTTCATATTGTATCTGTTGGTCCTAGTGTGTCCACATTGGCTGCTTTGAGTCCATCTTCATTGGTTCCTTGTCACCATGCGACAGCAAATGAAGCACGTCCACAGCATTTAAAGCAACGTGAGGAAGTTTCTCGACCCATGTCTGATCCTTGTCCATTTTAACCCGTCTTTTATTCATCTATTATCCCACTTTTCTTCTTCAGATGCACCTCCCTTCTCCATCTCCTCTTCTCCATATCACTCCTTCCCCCACTTCCTGACTCCTTCCTGGCTCCTTTGACCCCTAAATGTTAGCAGATGAGAAGACACAACGCCAATAGTCATTCACCCTGCTCTTAGTGACCATTGTGTGTCCGCTTTGGTTAATACCCCCCTCCTGCCCATTAATGACTGGGGGGGTTAAACCCACACCCACTCCATAGAGTCACCATGTAGAGCTGTTGTTGCTTGGTGTGGTGGTATGGACTCATTTGGTTGTGTTGTTTAGCACTAAGTGTTATCTTATCCTGGTGTTATTTACAACAAAGACAACTTCAAATTAATTGTCCTACTATTAAGTTTCCTGTTGTGACACAGCCTCATATTGTTTATAGCTTCCATGCTATAAAAACTCCATAGTTTAGCAGGAATGACTCATGAATCAGCATTTTACATCTTCCGGCTAGCTTGTGTCAAAGTCACAGAGGACTTTTCCATTCAAATGACAAATAATACAATGGTACAACAGAATATGAAATAAAATAAAGTCATAAATATAAATTAAGTAAAACGGTTACAAGTAAAAATAAGGAAATAAATAAGATAATTATTAAAAATAAATTAATAATAGTAAAGTAAATAAAAATAAATAAAAGCATTTTACACAAGTTTTTTTAAACGTGTTTTTTGTCCGATGCCTGGAATACATTCTGCGGTTGATGCCAGTTTACGAGACTTTTGGGAAGTTTTGTCCTATCAAAAATATGTCAGTAAAGATCCCACTGTTGAAATAAACTAACAATAATAGTTGTTATGTTTGTATCAAAAGACCTGTCGATTTTCACACTGGGGTTTCTTATAGAACAAATGCAATTTTGTTTTCATTTTGATCACCTCTAGTTCCTCAAGTCAAGCACACACACACACACACACACACACACACACACACACACACACACACCACACACACACACACACACACACACACACACACACACACACACACACACACACACACACACCACACACACACACACACACACACACACACACACACACACATATACCATGTATACATCACTTCAGGGGACATTACATTGACTTACATGCATTTCCTGGAGACTTATCCTAACCTTAACCATAACCAACACATGCCTAACCCTAACCCTTACCCTTAACCTTACCCTAACCAAGTCTTCACCCTAAAATTAATGATTCCCCTCATGGGGACCTCCATTTTGTCCCCATAAGGGACTGTGTAAACAGATTTAGGTCCCCACAAGTATAGTAATGCTAGGCCACTGACACCGACACACACCGACACACACCGACACACACACACACCGACACACACACCGACACACACACACACCACACACACACACACACACACACACACCACACACACACACACACACACACACACACACACACACACACACACACACACACACCACACACTGAAACACTGCTGCAGACGTGCTGTGGTGCTCTTCCTTCCCTTTCCTCAGAGAGGAATGTTTGGAGAACTCTGTGATGTTTGATGCAGGATGAATTCCGGGTGGGAAATACTCAAATAGATGTTCTTATTGTCTCATGCACGGCTGAAAAACTCAATGGTTGTGTCCTTATATCCCAGACTCATGTTCCAGAGTAATATGTTTGATTTCTTTCTGGTGTGTTTCAGGGGGATCCTCTGCCTGCAGCCCTGGTGGAGCTGGTTAGAAACAGCCCCATCTCCTCCATAGAGGACCTCCAGCTGCTGCTGCTCTCTGACTCCGTAGGTAAAGACCAGCAACTTCTGATATTTCATAAAACATTGGTGTGTGAGAATGGTGTTTAACCTTTGGCCTAGTGAGTATCCTTTCAAAAGTGCTTTGAAATGAAATAAAAACAGCAGTGTCAATACAGTTGCAAGTGAAATGTTTTCGAGTCAACACGTTCCATGCTCTCTAATGTATAAATTCTTCTGTCGATTGAATGTTTCTCATAACTCTGTCATTATGCGGCTTTCAAATCCGTGTCTCAGTGCTGTACGATACCAGTCACCTCTGTGGAAACATTGGCATAACTGCCTTGTTTAATTTATATTTGAGTGGTATGTCTTTTATTAATTGACCTAGAGTCTCTTTAAATGAAGCTGATGAATACACAAGGTAATACATGAAGGCCAGTGATGCAACAACAAACACAATATGCTGATTTGTGATTTTATCATAAATGCAGAAATTAATATTCTGAGATTATATTCTAATTGTAGAAACTTGTAATCAAGTGTTCACTCAATAAAACATGAAATGTGCGAAGCAAAGCAATGATAACCTACAAATAAACATGGCAACAAGTTGTTACTTATACCATAATTGTGACTAGTAAACATCACCAGTAATAAAACCAACTCTGACAAACAAGTGGAGTCACAAGGAGCAGGGAGAACACAACATATGGTCTTAGAAACACGCACACACACACACGAAAATACACCCATGCAATACATACTTAAGCTATATCCATGTCTTTATTTCCCCTTTTCACATGCTCATAAGCACCCTCACATGTGACGTTAACCCCCCCTCACACCTCTTTGTTTCCCCCTCTCCCCCTCCCCTCCGCATGCCAGTTCTTCAGCTCCCATTTTGTCTCCGTACATCCAGGGGGCGCTATAAGGCCTCAGAACACAATATGCACCGCATGCCATAAACACCATTCATAAATCACTTGCTGTGTTTACACAAGTCATAGGCTGTGTTTGTTTATTGTTTGCTCTCAGATGAGGAGGACGGGACTTCTGCAGCGAACGGAGGCCACAGACTACCAAGGAGCCTTGGTAAGATAAGCCCCCCCCCAATCCTTATATCATTTAAAAGGCCTTTTTGTTGCACTAAATATGTGAATGTATTGTCAATTATGACAAAGATCCTCACTGCTATAAGTTCTTTGGATCTTGACAAACACAACCTCATGGTATGGTCTTAAGGTTAAATATGTGTGCATTCAAACCCATAAATAGTTTATTAGACGGTTGTAGTGCTGATGTGGAGGATTCCTGATTTTCCTCATGACATGCAAAGTACTCCATCCTCATTAGTAAAGGACTGCTCTTCCTGGGAGTTGATTGATGTGACAGGTGTGGCTTTAGTGACACGGTCAAATCCTCCCCATTAACCTTTTTGATAAAACAGATGTCTGAATAACTGAACACCAGTCTACGTCTCCTGCATGAGGAGATACTAATACCCTACATCAATCATCATGTAGAATATGTTTCATATCTTATCTGTGTACGTCAAACAGTTGCAGGAAAATGTCCTCATGTCTGATAAGAGGAAGCTGTAGCATGTCTACTCATTTGGAATGCATGAGTTTCATATTATAATCCCACAGCTTGTTTCTGCTTTGCATCAGCTAGAAACCGGCTTTAGTGGATGCTGCGGTGCTAATGCAGGACAGTTGAGCTGCACGAGTCAAAAGTTACTTTGTATTAAACCAATTGGGCTTCAATGGTGAGAGCTACTTATCTCACTATATACATGTGTCAAAAATGGAAGGAATGTGACTTAAAGAGATGCAAAGTGAACACAGAGTCGAAAAACAACTGAAAAAAGACACAAGCTACCACTAAGAGATTCAAAATGACTATAAAGAGAAACAAAGCAACCACAAAGGGCATAAAAACATCCAAAAAGAGATGTAAAAAAAGTAAATAGGAGAAATTACAAAAAATGTATGCAAGGTGACGACAAAACAAAATTACAACAGAAAGACAGAAAACAACTACATGAGATGTAAAACAACCACAAAGAGATTCAACATGCCTAAAACAAATGCATAATGAGTGGAAACCACTGGTACATATTCCTTCCTCGCTCACACTCATCTCTCGTCCCTCAGACGCCCAGCCGGCGCAGCAGGCTCTGTGTAAAGTTCGGACAGAAGTGGTGGAGGTCACCCGGGCGATGTTGGACCGCAGCAACGCCAACTTCCTGTTATGGCCGCCCTGCGTGGAGGTGCAGCGCTGCTCCGGCTGCTGCAACACCAAGAGCATGCACTGCGTCCCCGTGGCAACGCACACCAGACGCCTGCAGGTACACAACCACACAGGACACAAATATCCAAACATTTAAAAAATGATATGGTGGAAACACTGTTATCCCCTCTGACTGCCATCTTATTAGTCAAATCGGGCACCCGACACTTTTAGTTTTACGCTGCTATGGACAGTCTTTGACTAATGTACATTCTCAAAGATATTGAATTGATTGTTATTTTGTATATATTGATTGTTGTGTTTTTATTTAGGTCTTAATGTGTGCATATGTATAAATGTGTCTATTGATTGTGTAGGTATATACATATTTGCATACATATTTTTATATATCTTTGTTTTTGGGATTGTGAGTGGGTATTTCGATCTCTCTGTCTGTACACACAAACTGAAAGATTGACAATAAAGTTGACTTTTGACTTTGATTATCTTCCTCTCTAGGTCATGAAGATTGAGTATGTCAACAAAAGGCCAACTTACGCTAAAGCCGTGGTGTCGGTGTTGGATCACGTAGAGTGCCGATGTCAACAGGCTCCACGTCTCCCTCCGCCAAAGAAAAAATCCTCTCGCAGACAACACAACCACCAGCACCAAAACCAGACACTCAGCCAAGGACACGGACAGGTATATTGTATTTGTGTACTGGATGTACTGCTTTAAATCATGACTGAATATTAGGCTGGAGTGGTACACAAAGTAATAAGGGTGTGACCACAAGAAAAGAGCCTTCTTCTGCTCAGAGTATCCAACAAACCTCAATACACAACTGCAACTCTAAGCACTTTTATAAGTAATCTGGACAAAGAATGTATACAAATGTATGCATGGACCAACTTATGACCTTAAAACCTGCTTGTAGACATCGTAACTATTGCTCAATACTTCTTGGACCCTCACAATAAAAGTAATTGTTCCTTTGTGGATAACCTTTTCTATTGCAAACCTAACAGAAGATATTTTACATAACGAATACATTCTTACAAAACCAGCATGTATATAATCTATCCTTCTATCTATCTATCTATCTATCTATCTATCTATCTATCTATCTATCTATCTATCTATCTATCTATCTCTCTATCTATCTATCTATCTATCTATCTATCTATCTATGTATCTATCTATCTATCTATCTATCTATCTATCTATCTATCTATCTATCTATCCTTTTATCTATCTATCTATCTATCTATCTATCTATCTATCTATCTATCTATCTGTCTTTCTGTCTGTCTATCTATCTATCTATCTATCTATCTATCTATCTATCTATCTATCTGTCTTTCTGTCTGTCTATCTATCTATCTATCTATCTATCTATCTATCTATCTATCTATCTATCTATCTATCTATCTATCTATCTATCTATCTATCTATCTATCTATCTGTCTTTCTGTCTGTCTATCTATCTATCTATCTATCTATCTATCTATCTATCTATCTATCTGTCTTTCTGTCTGTCTATCTATCTATCTATCTATCTATCTATCTATCTATCTATCTGTCTATCTACTCATTAACACCCTTTTTTGTGACTAGTCATTTTAATGCATTTAGATAAGATAGTATAGGATTTTGGTTGGGCATCAACGGACCAAACTGGAACATTTTGAATTTAATTGTGTTTCCTTTCATCGCCCAAGGTCAAGGTGCACTCCAAGGATGACCTCCATCAGTGGGATGAGCTGAAGCAGACCCAGAGGGCCCACCTGGAGGACCTGCTGGAGCAGCACTGGAGCCCCAGAGGAGACACCTTCACCGAGCCTGGGGAGGGGTACAGCCTGGCTGGGGAGGAGGCACCTCGCTCTGGAGAGGCTCTGCTTTTCGCTCCACACTGGACACATAACTCCACCAGGCTGCATGGGACCAAAGACCAGACGGAGAACATGGAGAGGAAGAACGCTGGGGTCTCAGATAGAAACAAGACAATGGATAATGTTGGCGTTGAGGAGAAGAACGAGTTGGTAGAAGGTGGGGAGGGGTTGCTGCGAAACAGTACAGAAGGGAATCAGGAAAACAGGAATCCATTACGGCGAGACGACCCTCTGTCCAAGACCCAGACGGGTAGTTCCTCTCACGCCGTTACTCACAAACCAGAAGCCAAATTCAATCCCACTGAGGCGCCTAACGAGAGAGTTTGGACCCGTTTCAGACCGACCAAAGAGCCGAATCCAGATCCTCGAGAACTGGCGAGACGGAGAGACAATGACACTCCTGAGGAGGTGCAGATATTACAGATTGAGGAGGAGAGACTGCAGCAGGAGAGGAAGGAGCTGCTGCTTCTCCACAAGAGGCTGGACCAAGAGAAGGAGATTCTGAGGCAGCAGCAGGTGAAACGTGAAGAGGAGGAGAGGCAGAAAGAAAAGGATCTGCAGCATCACCTGCATGGAAAACATCATCATCACCTGCGTACAACAACACAGACACCAGGTGAGAGATGTTATTGAATACTGGGGGGTCATAAAAACCAACGTATAGAGTAAAATGAAGTAGTTAAAGATAACTAAATGGTTTCTCTGTTGCTTCGGTAACTACTGTACGTTTTTATTACGAGAACTTTCCCAATAAAAGAGATCCAGGGGCGGTTCTAGTGGGGGCCAGTGCCCCCCTAACACTGACCTCTGACCCCCCTGTGGCCCCCCTAACAATGAAAACTTTTTTGTTTTGTTTTTTTAATGTATATTTTCTGGTACTCGGTTTGCCAAAAACCGCAGGATTTTGTTGCCGTAATGTGAGATTGTGCAGACACCCTTATGTAAAGTAGAGATGTAACTGTTCATTGCCTTTATCTTTATATAAATATGGTGTTAGTGCAAACATTGTACTATAACTTAAGCTGAAGCTAACAGTAATAACTATAAGATCTATCTGAAATAAATAAGTGTACTGAAACAAATACCAATAACTGTATTGCATTGTTTTGTTATACGCAATTACTTCATACTGTCTAGTTCTCTTTTTCGTCCTGCATTTATTGTGCCCCCCTCTAACTGGCCCCCCAGTGGCCCCCCCAGTCAAATTGGTCTAGAACCGCCACTGAAGAGATCCAAAAGAGAAAAACGTATATTTGATATGTTTTAAAAATGCTATGCTAATGCTATTTTCACAGCAACAACAACATCTACGACTACCACAAGGTCTCCATCGGCTCCAACGGGCCCCAGACCCCCCGCCCGTCCACGGAAAAGGATGAGGAAGAATCGCAAAAGAATCAGCAAGAAAGCTATGAGAGCTATGCTAATGTAGAGCTAAGAAAAAAGCCAGGTGAGTTCACCGAACATTCAAATGAAAAAGGGAATAGTTTGCGAATGTAATGATGATCCAAAATGTTTTCTATTTCCTGTTCAAAGTATGTTTACTGATGTTTCTTCTCTAGGGACACAAGGTGAACTTGGTGTATTTCGTGGATCCAGAGGTGAAGCGCAGTGACTTCCTTCATATAAGTATTTATTCACTTGTCAGTAACCTGCTCGTCCTGCTCCTCCGTAACACTACTAATGACTGTCTGGTGAACCTGTAACGACACGTGTGTGGAGTCAGACGAGGGTGAGAAGAAAAAGGAATATAAATAAAGACTTGGCGGCTAGCCTCTACGATGACAGTCGCTGGTAGGAAGTAACACACGGCACCCGAAGACTGAGAAAAAGTGGGGGACTGAAACTGCATCGCTGTAGAGCTGAGGACAAAAGTGCAATCTCGAAACTCTTCTGCAAACCGTGTTTTGATATCAACCGAGAGAAGCATGTTGACAGAGTCGCTACGGGGTTCAAATGACAAAGTGTGTTGCTGAAAGACTTCTTTTTGATAACACAATCAGGACGGACAACAATGTGCATTTGGTGGAAGGATGGACATATAAATGGACTTTTGTGTCATTGAGGAATTTTCGATAATAGAGACAATCATCAATAGATCGTAAAAACAAGTGACTGAAATGAGCAGTATTTCCTTTTTGATAGATCATGGGAACAGAGAGTGTAAATGTACCGTCAGAAGCATGATATAATTTTTTAGCTCCGTAAAACAGCGATGGTCTCTCTCGTCTAACCATATTTAATTATGTTTAACACACTGGAATTACACTGAAGCGATTAGAGGACAAAAACATCAAATGTTGCATTTTTTAAATCTCGTCCCAGGTGAAGAAAAAGGTGCTATCTGAACACGAGGTGATAGCGTTACGCCTGTGACCTGACGCTGTGCTATGTTTCTTATTTATTTATCTCTGCCATTACTGTGGATTAACTTTTTTTATACTTTAAATACTGCAAGATGAGATATGTTACTATGCTTTGTGATGACCAGGTGGTTCTAACAGGATCATGCAGGGTTTAACTTCTATTTCAGTGTTTGTTTTGTGTGCTTTAGTGCATCTCGAAACGTATTTGTTCCTCTATTCGATAAATACTTGTGACTCTCCCAATGAAACAATCCTTTAAAACTCTCAGAAGGGAAACACCTACGAAACATTTCCCTTCAAGCGCCCGCCCTGTATTTGCTTGAATAATCTAAATCACATCATTTTTGACATTTAAATTACAGAAAACTAAAAGAGTCAACTCAAGTAAATGAGAAGTCCCTTATTTGGAAAGCAAAAAGCCAAGCATTGCCAATGTAGATATTCTTTGTGTCTCCTTTCTAATTCCATTAGTAACAACCAGTGGAAACTCTCTGGTGATGCCAAACATCTTAAGTTATTGAAAAACATGGCTTGTACATTCTTCATACCAACTTACAACTGTTACTGATTGTGTTTTATTATAAGATATGATGAAAAAAACGGAATGTTTGTGATAACTTTGCCACCTAATGCTATTTCATATGGATATAAGAAGCTAATGTGCTTGAATCTACTTTGTTTTGTGTTTTTATTCCTTTTTTCCAGTTTACCTTAGCTTCGGAAAGGACATGCGACTCAAGAGAACAATGAAGCAAAACTGATTCCAACCATACTAACATGTCAATTCACATTTAGCTGAAAACCCTATGAATAACTTCATCACTTGTCTAAAGGTCTGATTCACAAAATACAGTACATTGTTAAGGATCATTGCACCTCAAACCCAGCATATTTTATTGTTCAATTGCAACTCGTCATGTAGCACAAGACGCTATTTTCTTAGCAGCTCAGTTATGGGCCAATCTGTCCTGCAGATGCTTTTAAAAGTACTTACTTTCTTTGTTCTTAGTAGCCGCAAAAGCAGCGCAATTCTTTGTGAGTTCTCCCTCAAAGTCTGCTATGCTAGATTCTACTTAGAAAAACATTAGGGCCTTGTACTAAATGCTAATGTCGGCATGCTAACAAGCTGACGCTAAGCAGGTGTTCTTTTTTTTGTCATGTTTAGCATCTTAATTTAGCCTCTTAGCATACTAACGTTTGCTTATAAGTCGGCCACTAAACACAAAATGGCTGAGTCTGATGGGAGTGTCATTAGTTTCGCAGACAAATTCAAATGTAAACCTGGTGATTTAGCAGGAAGTAAAGGGATTACAAAAGTGATCAAGATGAATACATTTTTGTTTAATTTCATGGAAAATCATCCAATAGTTTTGAGGTAAAGTCAGGGGGTCACCAACGTCATTAGGATTTATTCTCCAAACATCATGGATGTCTGTGCCAAATTTCACTTTACTCAATAGCTGAGATACTACCATCCAAATCAGAGCAGAACAAAGGGTATTTTAAAGGTCACCTATATGCAAAATCCTCTTCTTCATTACATTACATTACATTGCATTTAGCTGACGCTTTTATCCAAAGCGACTTACAATAAGTACATTCGACCAGGAAGACACAACCTTGAAGAAAACAGAATCATATAAGTACATCAGGTTTCATAGAGCCAAACATTTCAAGTGCTACTCAACTGGCTTTAGGTAAGCCAGTCCTTTATTAGTATATAAATGCTTTGTTAATAGTTCTATCGCTTGAAGTGGAGTCGAAAGAGATGAGTTTTCAGTTTGCGCCGGAAGATGTGCAAGCTATCTGCTGTCCTGATTTCAATGGGGAGCTCATTCCACCATTTTGGAGCCAGGACAGCAAACCCACGTGTTTTTGCTGATGGGAACTTGGGTCCCCCTCGCAGCGAGGGCGCAGCGAGCCGTTTGGCTGATGCAGAGCGTAGTGCACGTGCTGGGGTGTACGGTTTAACCATGTCCTGGATGTACGAAGGGCCAGATCCATTCGCAGCATGATAAGCAAGTACCAGTGTCTTGAAGTGGATTCTAGCAGTTACCGGAAGCCATGTCTCTTCTTCATCAACATGTGTCCCCTCTTCTCCATGTCTCTTCTTCATCAACATGTGTCCCCTCTTCTTCATGTCTCTTCTGCATCAACATGTGTCCCCTCTTCTTCATGTCTCTTCTGCATCAACATGTGTCCCCTCTTCTTCATGTCTCTTCTACATCAACATGTGTCCCCTCCAGGGTCGGCTCTAGAACAACTTGAATGGGGGGGAAATCATTTACCAAGGGGGGGCACACACTGCCGTCAACAACCAACACACAAACACCAACGCAACTTCAATTTAAAAAAACATGCTGTAAAGTCTATTGTCTTTCACACACATTGCAGGGGTGTAGTGCTATTGTACAGCGCACCTATGACTTGTGCATACATGCACGGTTGTGGCACGACCACCAAAACAGAGACATATAAGGACAGAGGGTGTCGTTTTCTCATACTGATATTCTGCACAAACTGTGCTGTTGTATTTGCTGTAAAGTGTCTTTACTGTAGGTTATTTTTGTATTATACTGTATATACAGCACTTTGTCTCGACCAAAAATCGTTGAAAAATGTGCTATATAAATAAAACTTGATTTGATTTGATATGGACATAGGCCATCATATAAAAAGTGTGCAAATGTATTTAGTATCCTATCCATGTGAACATGTTTTAGGTGGGGGTGGACCTAACCTCCTCTAGGAGGGTCTGGGGGCATGCTCCCCCGGGAAGATTATTTTTAAAATATTGAAGTTAAATGCATCAATCTGGTGCACTTTGAGAGCAAAATGAAGAGATCTATGGATAGCCTACATCTCTCAGCATTCATATGAAACAGAACTGTACACAGATTTACTTTTTCTTTATGGATATTTCACTAATCATTCCCCTTTTAAACTGTATTCTTGTGTTACTGTCCTATAGTATTTCATACCCGTTTTTCATTTATTCTCTCTTTAATAACTATAATGATCATATAAAGGTATTCCTCGAAAATACTTACATAAATGGTGAGCAAACAGTTTGAGACCCACTGAGATAACTTACACTAAAGTGAACTATCTAAACACTGAGAGAGTCCTTACCTCACTGAGCTGACGTTATAAGATCCTCTCAGTCTGACAGGAGAGGACTGTCCTCCACCTTGGTGTAGAAACAGCCCTTTATATCCGTTAGCATAGCTAGCTTACCAGATGCTAACCACAACATTCCACGTTACCGCTCGCGCACTCACAAAATGCGCTCGTGCCACACACACACAGAGCTTGAATGAAACACAGAGACCCATGTACTTGTACTGTACTGTATATCATATTATTTTCGATGGCTTTACTGTATAATCAGTTTAACAGATGAACAGATCGCCACTGGGCTTTCATCTAAACACTCAGCCACGTAATGATAACAAAAAAAAGGTCGGGGGGTCATTGGTCAAGCAACACACCAATCAGAGAGCAGCAGTGAGCACACCTCAGGCTGTGTTTTATATTTGTATTATTTATTTCTGATGTATTTCACACAAAAAACCTTTAGTGGAAACGTTTTCACTTAGCCTATATGATAAAAAAAAGAAAAAATCGGCAAAGTGACAAGGCTTGCCCACCCTGCGTTGGGGGGGCACAGTGACTCATTTGGGGGGGGCATGGCCCGCGAATGACCCCCCATGACGCCGACCCTGGTCCCCTCTTCTCCATGTCTCCTCTACATCAACATGTGTCCCCTCTTCTTCATGTCTCTTCTACATCAACATGTGTCCCCTCTTCTTCATGTCTCTTCTACATCAACATGTGTCCTCTCTTCTTCATGTCTCTTCTACATCAACATGTGTCCCCTCTTCTTCATGTCTCTTCTACATCAACATGTGTCCTCTCTTCTTCATGTCTCTTCTACATCAACATGTGTCCCCTCTGTGGAAAGAGATTCTGAAAGCTTCAGGAACAAAGATTCTCTCTTTTTGTCCTGATCCATTTATTTAAAAACCTGTCTGAAAATGAGCTGATCAGATTTTGGCCACTTTATGATGTCATAACGATTGTTTGTCTTGTGTAACCATTAGCCAATCAGCAACCAAGGTAACCCCCCCCCCCCCCACCTTATCACCTGAATCTCCTCTAGAGCACCATTGTGTTCTTTTTAACCAAATATCTCTCAGAGGGGCGTGGGGAGGGGCTCCTTATTTTCATCTAAAGCAGGGGTGCCCACACTTTTTCAGCTTTGGAAGTTACTTTTAAAATGACCGAGCCCAAATGATCTACCCTGCCCAATCTGTGTCGTGGTGCTAGTGGACTAAACGGCGGATACACTGTGCTATATTTGCGCTTCAGATGAGGAGGTGAGGCCCCCTCATAACTGCATGAACCCGTATGGCACAATACAACTCAGACTGGCTTACCTGTACGTCAATCAAGTGGCAAATGCCATAGTCAGGATGGATGATAGGCTAACTTTAAAAAAATAAAAAATAAAATGTTTTTGTTTTCTTCTTTTTTTCCAATGCCATGCGATCTACCCACCCTACCCTTGCGATCGACGTATTGGGCACCCCTGATCTAAAGTCACAGACACAGAATCAGCACTTTTGAAACAGGGCTGAAACAGAGGGGATTATGGGTAATGCTGCAATGATCTGTTTGGTGTTTGGAGGCAAACACTTCAGAGACATGTTTTGTATCTGAGACCTATCATATATTGATGAAAAACAGTATAATAGGGGACCTTTAAAACAACTTTCATGACACCATGAACTCCCTGACTTTCCTACCACCCCGTGAACCAGGTGGATTCATTTACTGAGCCTGTTTGGCATGTTGTGTCTACACACAGAGCATCTGCAGTCTCCAGAGACATCATATTGACTCCTGAAATTCACAACCCAGCCTCGTATTGAGCGTCAGTCCCAGTGATGCACATGGAGTTTGTTCAATCTGACGAAGAGAACAGAAAGAGTGGGGGGTTGATGTACTGTAGGTGAACTCTGGCACACGCTCTCTTTGCGGTTTGTTTTTCACATTTACCCACTTGACTCTTGGCTGCAGAAACTCCCGACTCAGCAGACAGCTGCACGGTTATGTCTGCTAATTATCGAGGAGACATCTGCTCCACTGTTTAAATGGAATCATACGAGGAATGGCTTTGAAAACGCAATAAATATCCTCAGATTTATCTTTAGACTATACATGTATGCAGTGTTAATTATGGTCTTCATCCCTGGTCTGACATAATGTGCATAAATCACTAGGTTTGCAGGAAGCTGCTTCTCACCCTTAATCCCTTCTGTACGTATCTCGTAAAACTCAATGTGTATTCGGGCATTACTTCCCGTTGCCCTACTGCCAATCTCACAAGGACGTACTACTTCTAAACAGCAGGCCATCTCCAAATTCAGCATCGAGGTGGGATAACTGTTTTTCCGCGGGTGTCCGAGGAGCTCCCCACCCCCCGCGGGCTTCAAACAAGAGGCGGGAAAGAGAAGTACGTGGAGGCCTGTTGACTGTGACCAACACACAGGGGTCAACCACCATGACAGTGAGGGGAGGGTCTCTCAGGGACCAGAGGCTGTGACTAAAGACCTGAGATGGTTCAGAGCTCACTGGCTGACCTGAAAGGGCGATGTGGCTTGTTGGGTCTCAACAACACTGTTACCAGCAAACAACCACCGGAACAATATAATGATCATAAAGACCTGAACCAAATGCATAATTCAACAAAGACCAACCTGATTACAAACCGTGACTCGACCATTTTCATTAGTTTAAACTGTGTGATTGTTTGACTTTTAGCAATTATATTTGAGCTGAATGTTCCCCTGACTTGATTAGAGGGTGATTCAGAGCACCTGTTGAACACAGTGTGGGGACTCGCTCCTGATTATGAATTGAGACCAGCTTGGAGGATTTACCCTCTTGTCCAATCAGATTGTGACGACGCCCTCTCTTTAAGGCTTAAGAGAGGTGGAGAACTGAACACCCAGGACACTATAAGCCCTCCTTTACTCATAGAAAACCTAATTTCAGTCAGGTACTTTAGCCTTTAGGCCCATTTCAGACTTTTTAGTTATCTTAAAGGTCCCATGTCATGCTTTTCTGGTTATTACCCATCCCCTTGTGTGTTATGAAGGTTTTTCTGCATGTAAACGGTCTGAAGAGTCACAAACCCTCAAAGTACACCCTGTAGCGAGTAAAACTCTAACACAGAAAATACCTGTCTCTGCTGCCCCAGAACGCCTCGTTGGAGAATTCTCTTTTTCTATTTGTTTCTTCCGGGAACCGCATGACGTCATGCCGGAGCTCCAACAAGCCGTTTAGGACAGAGAGTGAATACACATACTATACAGAGATGCTGTATGAGAAACCAATGTGAGTTTGGAAAATTGCACAATTTAAATCTATTCTAGTAGACCTCAACAATGGAATTATGATCAGTAGAAATGGCCATGACATGGGCCCTTTAACTTATCTGTTTTATAATGATTTTGAGCAATGAAACCGTGCTGTATATCAAACAACACCTTTCCACTTGCCATTTTCCCACAAGCTTTATTTTGTTTAATGGTTTATTTTTATCCAAACCCCCTAATTATCAAAGAGGCATTGATTTATTATTAAAATGCATTTTCCTTGAATTAAAGAGGCCTTTTTGTTGAGTGGAACTGGTTCCCAAGCTTACCCTCATTAGCTGTAATCTGGGCAATTGGTACCACTACACAATCAAAGCCTTTGCCTCAAAGAGTTTAACAGTTGGTGATGTTAGCATTAGGGTTTGCAGTGGGTATGGTTGAGATCAGGGTATATCTTTAGAGAATGAATGAGTAAAATGTCTTCTGAAAAATGTTTGTTTGTGTGTGGATTTAAGCATTGAAACAACCCTAACCCTTGGAGTATGCATCTAGGCAAAACAACAGCAGCTTCTGCGTTACTTAAAAGTCTGTTCATGTTTTATTATTTTCTCTTATCTCATTGATCAGAGGACAGAGGACCCCCACCATTTATTTTTTGGGCCAATTAAATACGCTTATTTGTATTTAAACGTGGTTGTCTCTACTGAATTGGTGTAACATAGCATATCATTACTCATCAAAGGTTTCAGAAGGATGCCTTGAGGACAGATTTCAGACTTTAAGAGTTGAAAAAAATTGAACATTTATGCAAACAACAATATATTTCTGTCCTAAAAGAACTGCTTCTCTCCAAGACATAACTGTTTGTGTTTGGGTATGACCTGGATTCCCTGATGTTGAGTAGTTAGGAAACAGGAGGTCTTTGAACAGGAGGTTACACAAGCATCCGTGTGGCGTCACGCACTCACACGTTCCAGGGCTTTTTATTTTCCTGTTATTATGTACGAAAAAAGACAGGGACATGTTGTACACAATTGAACCCATACACACATACTCTTTCCATGAAGACACATCTTTCTTTTCTGTTATCAACGATGCAGATCAACATGAGTGTGTCACCCGTTCTCATAAAATCCCCCTCTCCTTCCATGGAACAATAGCCGACCGACGGTGAATGTGAGGAATGTGACTGTTTTTTGGTACTGATCATCTAAAAAAAAAAGCAAGGAATTCTGGGAAAACACATGAAATCACCTTCCCCTCACCTTCTACCACCTAAGTCAAGGTCAAATATAAAAGTGGGTTATCGCTTTGCGGGCATCATGACTCAGTCAGTGTGTCAAACTGATCCTCAGCCTCACCAGACAGGAAGTTGTACCTAGCGATGGGTTGAAAACACAGGAAGTCGATATCGGCATGCCTGGAATTCCAGCATTGTGTTTTCTCTACAGAGACAAGAAAGACTTGTGCACAATATGTCTCTTCATATAAATGTGTGTAGCAGTCAGATAGCACTGAAACCTTATACATGCCTCTACACCACACACACTGACAGAGCCATGCACAGCTCCATCAGGCTTGACAGATGTGCAGATAAACAGAGCAATAAATTAGTGTGTGTGTATGTGTGTATTTGTGTTCATGTTCCTTCATGTCAGAAGGAGAGGTTCTGGCTTTAGGCCTACGCAGGCTGTAGAGGCAGTTTTATCCACCTTCTGATCTAGAATGCAGCTGCCAAATTACATAAATGTCTTACCTGAAAAACAAGACAAAAATGTTGCACAAACAAATAAAGACAGACACTGGACATGTCTCCTGGTTAACAAGACAAAACAAGTCTCATATAAATCTATTCCCATGGGAACACGTTTTTAAATATTAAGATTGGAAACTGGTTGGTTTACTATGTAGTGCCAGGAAAAGGGAGTCGGAGGTGGTGTATTAAGAACAGAGTTCCAATCTTTATTAGCCATTAATAACAGAGAGGTCATCACATGAACTGCTCTGCTTGACGAGCTAGCAGGAATGGAAGCTAACGCTACAGGTGTTCCCACTCAAGGGTCCGTGTGGCAACACAATACGAGAGGTGAATTATGTCCAATAACGTGTCACCACAACTATAGCTTTGTAAGTTATGTAATTAAAAATGTATCTCATGCGTTTACACTTTTATGCATCAGAGAAAGAGAGAGAAGGAAAGTTTGGGTATTATGCCCTGAAAAATGTAACTAAAGTTATAGTATAGTATACCAATAAATAAAGTGAATATGAAGTATGTCGTTTTTCAAAAATATACAACGGAGTAGGGGCAAATGCTGCGCGAACACTTAAAGAACAATAGCTGCTAAAAAACGTTTTATTTCTGTGAAAAGGACATTTTTAAAAGTTGCAAATGACTAGATAACTCCTGACAGAGACACTGCACAGCTAAGACATAACATGCTACTCTATATCAAGCGGGAGCTAGCTTGAGCGACAGATAGCTTACTACCAGAAACCCCCATTTGTAGCCAGTGGCGTTTTCTCCCGGAGGCCAAGGGAAGCCAGGCTTCCCCTGTTTTTTCGGATTGTAGTTATAATTTAAATAAATAAATAAAAACACTTTGTTTTGTTTCGATAATTCTCCTTTGCTGTGTGTTGCTGCCGGCCCGTCTCTCCCCCATTCTCATTGAGTATTTTACAAAGAGTGAAACAAACAGCGCCCCTCTAGATGTTATGGTGAAACAGTAGATTGCACTCACTGTTGCGAGAGGAGGCCAGCCGAATCTGGCTTCCCTTGGTGAAAAAAAATGGAGGGATTGACCAATCAGATGAGGCTCACGTGATGCCCCTGCCAACCTGTGATTGGTCAGGGCCATGGCAGAGGTGGCTGGCTTCCCTTGCCTCACAATCCAATCAAATCGCATCAATTTAGTGTTGCAGTGACGCATCCTAAAATCCGGAAGTAAGCTGCGCATGTTTCCCTCCATAGAATTTAGGAAAATAGCTCGAAATAAGGTCAGTGGAAAACGAACCTGTTAGATAAATGCAAGTTTTGTTCAGTCGGATAATATCCACATGTCTACCCTACTTTTATAATTTTCGAATCATAAATCGAATCGATAGAAGATAGATAGCGTCCCTGCACCACTCTCACCACCGTTAGAAAGTAGCAAGCAACTGAAGCAAGTGCAATTATGGAGGGTGGAGATTTGGAGTATTTCATAAAAAATAATTGTACTAAACTTCCGCTACAGCAGCAACAACAAATACAATCTGATGACAGGCCGATGCCCAAACTGGAGCTGTGTACAGAGAGGACGTAAAACGTGAAAGGTCTCCTGATTTAGTTTGTGAATGAATGCTTATTAGAGTTTGGGCTGGAGAGTGCGTGCGGTCCTGTCGGTTAGATAACAGGCGTGTGTAAGTCCTGCATCGGATACAAATGTGTGTAAAATGATACCGGGTGCTGTATCACTCATCTGGTTACGTTATTACATTGACCACCACACCCCCGACCCAAAAGAAAGGACGTATTATTGGCTTCCCCTAATTTTTTTCCCACGCCACGCTACTGTTTGTAGCCGACGTACCGCTAGACAAATAAAAAAAACACAAACTAAATCTTCCAAGATGACCTAAAGTTGACTCAACAGCTTTATCAAAACAGTTTTAACAAACATTTAACGATTACAACCGTCATGAATATAGGATTTATTGCAGGTCTGTTATCATACTGCTTTTGTTTTAGCTAGGTGTAGCAGGTAAACATTTTCCCCTGCAGCCTGGAAACTTGTGCTCCTACATTTTACATGTTCAAGTTATTATCACAGTATATAAGTTTACTGTAAATAACAGATGAAGAAGATGGCAAGTTACACTTATTTACATTTAACACACTTCTCTGCAGGCCTCAGACAGAGTGACCATGCAACACAACATAGCAGTATCACATCAGCCTGTAGACTACTGTAAATATACATTCAGCAACATGTATGCTCCAACATTGACAACAAGGTCCTAACTGACACACCTCTGTGCAAACATGACCGCAGCGAACACGCCAGTCAGCAAACATACATTCATTTCTCATAAAATACAGTTCCATAAATCTGCTTTTCACCTCAGCTGTGCCAGAGACAGCCGACTTAGGGAAGTAATAAAAGTGACTACATTTCAACACAGTTCTTTAAGAATATGTGGTAAGAAATTATCTGCCTAGCATTTTACATGCGTGAGAAAATGTATACGGAAGTAAATTATGTAACATTTTCTCGAGAAACTGAGAAACTCTCTTATCATTAAATGAAACAATCAGAACTTCATAAGTAGCCTTTTAATTAGAGCTGTTGTATTATATTACATTGTAAGGTGCTGTTGTGTCATTCTGACTTGTGAGGAAAGAAAGCTCAAAGATAGATATATGTTGTTGGTAATACTGAAATCCATCCTTTACATTTCCTTGCACTGCCATCCCAGGCTCAGCTCACTATTGCCCTCCATTGGTCAGACAACAACCCTGATATCAGGGTGAGATAAGACATAAAACCAAGCAAAATGGTTCCCTTCTCTTGTGTAAAACCCCATTTGTTAATACTGATGATGCATTTTTCACATGGAGGCACTTGAAGCTTAACATAAAGTGAAAAGCTTTATATTTATTTAGCTGAAAAAGCCTTTTAAGTCCTCCTTCAGGTCACTTTGCTCCTGGGAAGTGGCAGTACCCCGAGGCCTGCGTGGCGCCCCCTTCAGGCCAGGAAGTGAAGGCTTGAGTTTGGGGGCTGCTGATTGGCTCGTTAAGGCCCAACTGGACGTCCATCTCAACTGGACTCTGTTGGTTCTGCTCGGCGCTGTTTGTGTTTGCACTGCTGTGAGATACGAGGTCCTGTGTGGACCTGGAGACGTTGCGGTTGGGCAGACAAATGTAGCCTTCCCCAAAAAGAGTAAAGTTCAGCAGGAAAGGAGAGGCTTCTGTTGGGGCTTCTTGCTCTTCCTCTTCACATTTGACAGCCATTGATGTGCTCTCGGACTCTGATGACTGTCAGATAGAAACAATGGTGATCAGTAAGACACGTAATGACTGCAATTTAATGACTAATATGTATTTGGAAACCTAAACTTGCTGATCTTTGAATTGCTATCCAGTAAATGCTCTAATTTCCGTAGGGGTTTTTTGAATTTGTGAGAAGTGTAAAACGTCACGTTGTCGTTCTGTCAGGATTATGTGATACTTTTCTTCTTGCCATGAAACGGCGACTTCCTACTACCGCACACTTGTTTTGTTCGTGAAATCTTGTCATTGAATTTGGGGCTAGTATTTTGTATTACTCAAAATGTCAAACTCTTCCTTTAAGGCTGTTGTGTTCAGGAGTTCATCTGCATTTACGGGTGTATGTCATTAAAAATCAGATGTCTTAAAATGTCATCAAATATATGCATTGATTTTGGGAAGACATTATGTTTATTTTACAGTATTGCAGCTTATAAAACACAGCAGCTTGGATTTATTGAACCTAACATTTTCAAGTTCAATGTCTTTGGTGTTTTTGATTTACACCGAGTACTTGGGAACTTCTCAGCACCTGTACACCTGAGGCAGGACACGGACTGAGAGTCACTGACCTGGCAGAAGATGTACGGCCCGCTGAAGCTCATGGAGGATGAGTCTGAGCCGCTGACTTTCTCATTGGGGGGGGGAAGGTCATCACACTTCCAGCTGTGTTCATCCTGCAGGCGCTTCTTCTCCGTGTCCTTAGTCGGCCACAGCAGAACATCTGAGGAGCTGCAGAGAAAAAGAGAGAGCAGAAACTGTCAGAAATATCTACTTTCATTCCTGGATTATAACAGTAAGATCCCACACATTCCCCATCTTTTTCTTGCATGATAGAAAGACATGTTATATAGTTTATACATCCAGATAAAGAAAAAAATGATAATTCCGTAATTAAATACTCATGCAGATAAACAAAATTCTATATATACATACACATACATATGTACACATATACATACATTCACCAATTTCCAGGGTGAAAATAAAATAATGTAACAAAAAAAAATTCCTACAAGTCCATGTTCAGATAAGACAGTTTCATTTCTCATCCTATTTTTATATAAACTATGATAATTAAGATAACTATGATAATAGTAATTTGAATTTATAATTATAACTATTATCATTATTGTTATTATCACTATCATATATCCATATAATCTTTTTGTATCTATTTTTAAGTTAATCCAAAGGCACAATGAAAAAAACACAACAACAGCAGCTAGGTATACCCATGTTTTGGTCAACACTTGAGAGAGTTCATTATCTGTCTGTCTATGATGCATTACCATGTATATTCACTGTCCAAACTCAGCACTCTGCACATGGTGGCGCTCTCATTCTGCATCAAGGTACTGGGGGCAGCCTGGAGGACAAAATACATAGTATACACGTTATATCAGGGGTGTCCAAACTTCTTTCACCGAGGGCCACATACAGACAAAATATACGAAGGGCTGGGCCGCTCACTAGAGGTATATTGCGTCATAAGTTCAGTTATGAGTTGGAAAAAACAATCCAATGTAGGTCAATTATTTCTGATACTTGAAAAAACAGCCTATATCCCAGCTCTCCAGAGGGTTTCATTTATTTAGTGGGCAGCTCATTCCCTAAAACAGAAGCTTCAGATTGCTCATCATAAGAGGAAATAGGAAGGGTATGTTTCAAGGTTGTTATGTAAATACGTTATTGGGCTTTTTTCTTATCAACTTAGATTTGTTATATGTTTTCAACTTGAATTGACTGAATTTATTTGAAAATTGGGCTTATTGAACACATATATTTAAGAAGTACAATATAAGATAAGCAGAAGTTTATTATACTTAAGTCATTATACTTTTTTAATTTGCTGAGGGCCGATTCTTCAAAATGGTCCGCGGGCTGCATTTGGCCTCCGGGCCGTAGTTTGGACACCCCTGCGTTATGACATAACTAACACATGTGCAAAAACAGACGAAATGGAAATAATTGAGATGAACTGTATAAATATCCAGCCTTACCTCAATCTCGGACAGGATTTTGCTTTTGGCCGGAGAGGGAACTGAGTCCACCCACAGAATCACCCTCCTGTTGGTACGAAATATACCACATTTGAAATAATAATTGTGATTTATTCAAACATTTTCTTTGCCAGTAAATTAAGCCTTTTAAGTGGATCAGTCTGCTACTTTGACGTCTTACAAAGATATATATTTCCTTAATGGGAACATTTGTAAGTACAAGGTAATGAGGGCTTAAGCTTTATATTTAAATGTTTTTAGACGTGAACTTTCTTGAAATAAATAAAGTACCTTTGGCAAGCTGGTATGCTGAAGTAGAGTCCGAGGACGACTGTGGTCACAAACACACTGATGGTGACGTAGATCAGTTTTGTTACGGACCAGGTGGCTGTGACAGAAAACAGAATGATTATAGTAATGATTATTTATGGTATGTACAGTATAAGGCAATGGTGGGTTACTAGGAAGATAAGTAGTTACTTAGGTAAAAGTAGCAAAACTGCATTGTGAAAATACTCTGTGCAGGTAAAAGCCCTGCATTTTGAAATCTTAAAGTAAATGTACAACTATATTAAGTAATATGATTAATTTACAAATAAAAAGGTCTGTTATGCTTTATGGCCCATTTTAGAATGATATCTATCAAACTACTTATTAAAGGTCACCTATCATGCTATTTTTAGGCAATAGCATAGGTCTCAGTTAGAAATATATAAAAAACATGTCTATGAAGTGTTTTGCTCAAACTACAAAACAGATCACCCATTCTAGCCATGCCTCATACCCCTCTATTTCACTTCCTGTTTGAAAAGTGCTGATTTGGGGTATAAAGCTTTAACAAAAAAAAGAGGGTCTGAGCTCATGTGGGACCCGGCAGCAGAGGTCGCGTTAACCGAATATTCAGAAAGCAGTCCGTCATTTTGACGGATTAGAACAAACTCGGAACAGCGCCAAAGTTTCCCCGCAGCGAGGCTCCGGTGTTAAGCATGCCTGCCAAAAAGGAAATGATACCGTTTCCAAACCCAACTTTGCCGTACAAATCAGCTTGTGTGCTTGTGTGCTTGTGTGCTTGTGTGCTTGTGCTTGTGTGG